>NW_018396419.1:293475-295267 GCF_000003195.3 Sorghum bicolor | reverse complement strand
TTATCTTGCACTAAAACATACAATGTCTACAAACGGACAAAAGCAAGATTCCATATGACACACGTCATCTAGGAGTTCCATTGGGTGCGTCCAAATTGTTTTTTAAGCATATGGTATGTTCCTTGCAAATCATGCACCTATCTTGCATCGAGATTAGCACTATCTCCAAACAGATCAAACCGAGCTTCCACTTGAGCCTCTTCACCGAAGTACCAACAGGTGCTTCCAAAATGGTTTCTTAGACTATGGTGCAGTAGGCACAAACCATGCACATATCTTGCACCGAAACTAACACTGTTTCTAAACAGACCAAAGCGAGATTCCATATGACACACGTCATCAAGGAGTTCCATCGGGTGCATCCACATTGATTTCCAAGCATATTGTATGTTCCATGCAAACCGTGCACCTATCTTGCATCAAGATTAGCACTATCTCCAAACAAAACGAACTGAGCTTCCGCTTGAGCCTCTTCATCTAGGAGTACAAACAGGTGTGTCAAAAATGGTTTCTTAGACTATGGTGCATTAGGCACAAACTATGCACCTATCTGCATCGAAACTAACATTGTCTCCAAACAGAGCGAAGCGAGATTCCATGTGACACACGTAATCTAGGAGTTCCATTGGGTGCGTCCAAATTGATTTCTTAACATATGGTACGTTCCATTCAAACTGTGCAACTATCTTACATCAAGATTAGCTCTATATCCGAACAGACCAAATCGAGCCTCCACTTGAGCCTCTTCAACTACGAGTACCATCGAGTGCGTCTAAAATGGTTTCTTAGCTTATGGTGCATTAGGCGTAAACCATGCACATATCTTCTACCAAAACTAACAGTCTCTAAACGAACCGAAGCAAGATTCCATATGACACACATCATCAAGGAGTTATATCAGGTGCTTCCTAATTGATTTCGGAGCATATCGTATGTTCCATGCAAACCGTGCATCTATCTTGCATCAAGATTAGCACTCTCTCCAAACAGACCAAACCGAGCTTTCACTTTAGCCCCTTGACCTAAGAGTACCATCGAGGTGCGTCCAAAACGGTTTCTTATCCTATGGTGCATTAGGTGCAAACCGAGCACCTATCTTGCACTGAAACTAACACTGTCTCTAAACGGACCGAAGTGAGATTCCATACGACACATGTCATCTAGGAGTTCCATCTGGTGCGTCCAAATTGATTTCTGAGCATATGGTATGTTCCATGCAAATCGTTCACCTATCTTGCATCAAGATTAGCACTATCTCTAAACAGACCAAACCGAGCCTCCACTTGAGCCTCTTCACCTAGGAGTACCAACAGGTGCTTCGAAAATGGTTTCTTAGACTTTGGTGCATTAGGCGCAAATCGTGCACAAATCTTGCACCGAAACTGATACTATCTCTAAGCACACCAAAGCGAGATTCCATATGACACACGTCATCAAAGAGTTCTATCAGGTGTGTCCAAATTAAATTCTAAGCATATGGTACATTCTATGCAGACCATGCATCTATCTTGCATCAAGATTAGCACTATTTCCAAATAGATCGAACCGAGCATCCACTTGAGCCCCTTCACCTAGGAGTACCAACAAGTGCGTCCAAAATGGTTTCTTAGACTATGGTGCATTAGGTGCAAACTGTGCACCTATCTTGCACCAAAACTAACAATATCTCCAAATGGACCAAAGCAAGATTCCATATGACACACGTCATCAAGGAGGTCCATCGTGATGTGAACCCACTAGGGTTTTCGCCTGATCTTTCGATGAGAGGCGCTGGATAACTCGATTAGTGAAT
>NW_018396419.1:270609-290884 GCF_000003195.3 Sorghum bicolor | reverse complement strand
CTTTCCATGGGTCCAACCACATATCTATGCAGCTTATGAGTCGGGCGCAGTCCTTGTTTTCGTGCCGACACCTTTTTCTGTTTTGGTGCTGCGTCACCCTATTTTGGACCAATGGCCCATGTATCAAGTTGAGTCCATTAGGGACGCGTCCTAGGGTTGGAGGACGACTCTAGCACCCCTTTGGTCATCCTCCCCTCTATTTATTTACATCTAGAGCCGCCATGAACAATTGGGTTTTGTTTAGATCAAGTTTAGCCTTCGCTACTTGCTTGTAGGCGCGCGTGCAGGATCAGCCGCCCGCCTCCTTGTCTTCGGAACCCCATTGTTGATTAAGATTCAGTTTAAAACCTTCAATTCATCTTGCAAATTCAGTGCTTGTTTCCTTGTTCTTGCTAGTTCTTCGATTGCTTGCAGGACGGGAGCCCTAGGGGCTGGTTGTCGCGCTCCACAAGATCGTGACGGCTGTTGGACGTGGTGTATCGGTTGCTAAGGCGCGGTCTTGAGGGCTGTAGTCGGGCCGTGAACGTCATCTCCATCCACTAATCGAGTTATCCAGCGCCTCTCATCGAAAGATCAGTCCAAAAACCCTAGCGGGCTCGCATCAGTTGGTAATCAGAGCAAGGTTTATCGGTGAGAGATTTCCAATTCTTCGTGTTTGTTTTTCCTATAGTCCAAAAAAAGACAAAAAATATAGCAGATTAGTTTTCCATAATCCTATAAATCCTTTTGTGCCGTGGCTAGTACTACTTAGTTAGGGCTGGTTGAATGAGTGTTTGCTTCGGTCGTGTCCAGTGCTGGTTTTAGTTTAGTCCTTTAGAGTTTTGAGTTCTTGTCACCATCTAGTCACAACTGCGTCCAATCTATTGTGGGTTGGAATTTGAGTAGATCTTGATAATAGGTGCAGCCATTTGTTGGTCTATTCTGCGTTTCCATCAACGTGATCCAAAAGGAAAGATAGCACTTCATACTTGTGCTAGATATATTGAATTTTGAGGTTCAGCCTTACTCTAGTGAGAGGGTGAGAGTGGTGAAGTGATATTCTGTACTATTTTGTTTATATAATCAGGTTTTGAGGTTCCCAAAAAAAAAAGAGAAAGAAAAAAAATAAAGAAAAAAAAGAAAGAAAGAAAGAAAAAAGAAAAAAAATCAATAAAAGGGGATTGTTGTTCCTTTTGTTTCCAGTAGGGCTGCTCATTTTGTTTCTAGTGGTGTGCTGTGTTTTCCCTTTGTGTCCAGGCTCGCGTCTCTAGCACGGTCTAGGCTAGGACCAGCACAGTACCACCGTTGAGCGTTTATTCAACTTGCTTTTTATAACTAACGTGGTGCTAGTTCGATCCTTGTTTCAGCCCACCTATAGCTCCACATACTCTACAGCTTGACAGGTCTTGTGCTGCAGCACCGATACACTTCGTCCATTGCTGTACACTTGTTGGCAGACGACCCCTCCTGTCAAGCAAGGTAAGAATTGGTAAGAACTTGTGTTACAGGTTGAGTGTGAGCGACTTGTTGTAGCTACATCCTAGTAGTTGTAGGGCTTTTATTTCTTCACTTGCCTTTTTGTTGTCTTTGTCTTTGAACCATGCCAGGGGCAGATGATGGTAACGAAACACCACTTACACCTCGCACTAAGGGCATCATACAACATTTTGAAAGGAAAGTGAAGCTGCACACAGAGGGACTTGATAACGACTTGCAGGTGACAAATGAAAAGCTAGGGCAGTTGGAGGCTACGCAGATTGCCACAAACAACAAGCTCACAAGTTTGGAGGAATCCGTTGCTAGTGTGGACAAAAGCCTTGCTGCTCTCCTAAGGCGTTTTGATGCTTTCCACACCGAAGATAAAGAGAAGCATAAAAAAGAAAAGGAGGGAGATCGAGAGCACGGTAGTCATGAAGATGACTACACTGGTGATACTGAACATGATGATCAAGACACTCGTGATCGACGTCGCCTTCGTCACAACCGTAGAGGTATGGGTGGCCACCACCGACGCGAGGTACACAATAATAATGATGCTTTCAGTAAGATTAAATTTAAAATACCTCATTGTGATGGTAAATATGACCCTGATGCATACATTACTTGGGAGATTGCTGTTGACCAAAAGTTTACATGTCATGAATTCCCTGAGGATACACGTGTTAGGGCTGCTACTAGTGAGTTCACCGATTTTGCTTCCGTTTGGTGGATAGAACATGGCAAGAAAATTCCTAATAACATACATAGAACTTGGAATGCGTTGAAACAAGTCATGAGGGCTAGATTTGTTCCTTCTTACTATGCACGTGACATGATTAATAAGTTGCAGCAATTGAGACAAGGTGCTAAAAGTGTAGAAGAATATTATCAGGAATTACAAATGGGTATGCTGCGATGTAATTTAGAGGAGGAAGAAGAACCTGCTATGGCTAGATTTTTGGGCGGATTAAATCGTGAAATCCAGGACATTCTTGCTTATAAAGATTATACTAACGTAACCCGTTTGTTTCATCTTGCTTGTAAAGCTGAAAGGGAAGTGCAGGGACGACGTGCTAGCGCAAGGAGTAACATTTCTGCAGGGAAGGCTAATTCATGGCAGCAACGCGTGGCTTCAACTCCATCTACACGTATTTCAACTCCATCATCTAGTGACAAGACTCGAGCTGCCCCCACCAATTCAGTTGCGAAGACGATGCAAAAGCCTGCTGCGAGTACTTCATCCGTGGCATCGACGGGTAGAACAAGCAACATACAATGTCACCGGTGCAAGAGATATGGGCACATGATGCGTGACTGTCCAAACAAGCGAGTTATGATTGGCAGGGATGATGGTGAGTACTCATTTGCTAGTGATTTTGATGAGGATACACTTGCACTGCTTGCGACTGACCATGCAGGTAATGAAGATCAAATAGAAGAACATATTAATGCAGGTGAAGCGGACCACTATGAGAGCTTGATCGTGTAGCGAGTGCTTAGTGCACAAATGGAGATGGCGGAGCAAAATCAGCGACACATTTTATTCCAAACAAAGTGTGTCATCAAAGAGCGTTCTTGTCGCATGATCATTGATGGAGGTAGCTGCAACAACTTGGCAAGCAGCGATATGGTGCAGAAGCTTGCCCTCAACACCAAACCACACCCGCATCCCTACTACATCCAATGGCTGAACAACAGTGGTAAGGCAAAGGTAACTAGACTTGTGAGAATTAATTTTTCCATCGGATCCTACAAAGATAGTGTTGAATGTGATGTTGTGCCTATGCAAGCTTGTAATATTCTGCTAGGTAGACCTTGGCAATTTGATAGAGATTCTATGCATCATGGTAGATCAAATCAGTATTCTTTTCTATACCATGATCGCAAAATTGTGTTGCCTCCTATGTCCCCTAAAACTATTATGCAAACTGATGTTGCTAGGGCTACTAAAGCAAAGAGCAAGAGCAATAAAAATGATAAATCTGTAATTGGTAACAAAGATGAGATAAAACTGAAAGGACGTTGTATGATAGCTACCAAATCAGATATTAATGAGTTCAATGCATCCACTTCTGTTGCTTATGCTTTGATATGCAAGGATGCTTTGATTTCAGTTGAGGATATGCAATGTTCTTTGCCCCCTGCTGTTGCTAACGTTTTGCAGGAGTATTCTGATGTGTTTCCAAGTGAGGTACCAGCGGGGCTGCCTCCACTACGTGGGATTGAGCACCAAATTGATCTTATTCCTGGATCAGTTTTGCCAAATCGTGCACCATACAGGACAAACCCGGAGGAAACAAAGGAAATTCAGCGACAAGTGCAAGAACTACTAGACAAAGATTTGAAGCCTTATTTGGGTGAGGAAGATGAGCTTGAGTCGAGGACGACTCAAATGCAAGAAAGGGAGGATGATGAGGACATCAACACCAGCGATACATATCCTACATCCACCAGCGATACATATCCTACATCCTCTCCGGCACAACCTATAGCTGGTCCTCTTACTCGTGCTCGTGCCCGTCAACTCAACCTTCAAGTAAGTTCAGTTTTAAACTCTTGTCAATCATATTTAGACAATGGAGACACGTGCACTTTCGTGTTGCTCAGGAATAAAGGACAAGATCAGCAAGGGAAGGTTCAACTGCATTCAGAATTTGAGGCAACACCAACTTCAAGGGCTGATTGCATATGGGAAGAGTGATAACTTAACAAAGGTGATTGGAGATCAGGTCCAAGCCTCCACAACATCCTCTATCCAGTTACCACGTCGCTTCTAAAGCTAGGAAACAAAGAGTCCAAACCCAACACGTTTTGGGACTTGGATTCGGACTGGAAAATAACTCTAACTTGTATGGATCACCACGGCGTCATATGGACTCCAACTGGGACGTTCCTATACTTGTTGGAAAGCTCATGAAGTCTACTTTCCAATGGGTCCAACCACATATCTATGCAGCTTATGAGTCGGGCGCAGTCCTTGTTTTCGTGCCGACACCTTTTTCTGTTTTGGTGCTGCGTCACCCTACATATCTATGCAGCTTATGAGTCGGGCGCAGTCCTTGTTTTCGTGCCGACACCTTTTTCTGTTTTGGTGCTGCGTCACCCTATTTTGGACCAATGGCCCATGTATCAAGTTGAGTCCACTAGGGACGCGTCCTAGGGTTGGAGGACGACTCTAGCACCCCTTTGGTCGTCCTCCCCTCTATTTATTTACATCTAGAGCCGCCATGAACAACTGGGTTTTGTTTAGATCAAGTTTAGCCATTGCTACTTGCTTGTAGGCGCGCGTGCAGGATCAGCCGCCCGCCTCCTTGTCTTCGGAACCCCATTGTTGATTAAGATTCAGTTTAAAACCTTCAATTCATCTTGCAAATTCAGTGCTTGTTTCCTCGTTCTTGCTAGTTCTTCGATTGCTTGCAGGACGGGAGCCCTAGGGGCTGGTTGTTGCGCTCCACAAGATCGTGACGGCTGTTGGACGTGGTGTATCGGTTGCTAAGGCGCGGTCTTGAGGGCTGTAGTCGGGCCGTAAACGTCATCTCCATCCACTAATCGAGTTATCCAGCGCCTCTCATCGAAAGATCAGGCTAAAAACCCTAGCGGGCTCGCATCACAGTGCAAGTGTATCCTCATCAAAATCACTAGCAGATGAGTACTCACCATCATCCCTGACAATCATAACTCGCTTGTTTGGGCAGTCACGCATCATGTGCCCATATCCCTTGCACCGATGACATTGTATGTTGCTTGTTCTACCCGTCGATGCCACGGATGAAGTACTCGCAGCAGGCTTTTGCATCGTCTTCGCAACTGAATTGGTGGGGGCAGCTCGAGTCTTGTCACTAGATGATGGAGTAGAAATACGTGTAGATGGAGTTGAAGCCATGTGTTGCTGCCATGAATTAGCCTTCCCTGCAGAAATATTACTCCTTGCGCTAGCACGTCGTCCCTGCACTTCCCTTTCAGCTTTACAAGCAAGATGAAACAAACGGGTTACATTATTGTATTCTTTGTAAGCGAGGATGTCCTGAATTTCCCGATTTAACCCACCCAAAAATCTAGCCATAGCCGGCTCCTCATCCTCCTCTAGGTTACAACGCAACATACCCGTTTGTAATTCCTGATAATATTCTTCTACACTTTTAGCACCTTGTCTTAACTGCTGCAACTTATTTATCATATCACGCGCATAGTAAGATGGAACAAATCTAGCTCTCATGGCCCTTTTCAGCGCATCCCAAGTTCTAGGTAAGTTATTAGGATTTTTCTTTCCATATTCTATCCACCAAACAGAAGCAAAATCTGTAAACTCACTAGTAGCAGCCCTAACACGTGTAGTCTCAGGAAATTCATGACATGCAAACTTTTGATCCACAGCAATCTCCCAAGTGATGTAAGCATTAGGGTCATATTTACCATCAAAAGGGGGTATCTTAAATTTAATCTTACTGAAAGCATCATCATTATTGTGTACCTCGCGTCGGCGGTTGCCACCCATACCTCTACGGTTGTGACGAAGGCGACGTCGATCACGAGTGTCTTGATCATCATGTTCAGTATCACCAGTGTAGTCATCTTCATGACTACCATGCTCTCGATCTCCCTCCTTTTCTTCTTTATGCTTCTCTTTATCTTCGGTGTGGAAAGCATTAAATCGCCTTAGGAGAGCAGCAAGGCTTTTGTCCACACTAGCAACGGATTCCTCCAAACTTGTGAGCTTGTTGTTTGTGGCAATCTGCGTGGCCTCCAACTGCCCCAGCTTTTCATTCGTCACCTGCAAGTCGTTATCAAGTCCCTCTGTGTGCAGCTTCACTTTCCTTTCAAAATGTTGTATGATGCCCTTAGTGCGAGGTGTAAGTCGTGTTTCGTTACCATCATCTGCCCCTGGCATGGTTCAAAGACAAAGACAACAAAAAGGCAAGTGAAGAAATAAAAGCCCTACAACTACTAGGATGTAGCTACAGCAAGTCGCTCACACTCAACCTGTAACACAAGTTCTTACCAATTCTTACCTTGCTTGACAGGAGGGGTCGTCTGCCAACAAGTGTACAGCAATGGACGAAGTGTATCGGTGCTGCAGCACAAGACCTGTCAAGCTGTAGAGTATGTGGAGCTATAGGTGGGCTGAAACAAGGAACGAACTAGCACCACGTTAGTTATAAAAGCGAGCTGAATAAGCGTTTGACGATGGTACTGTGCTGGTCCTAGGCTAGACCGTGCTAGAGACGCGAGCCTGGACACAAAGGAAAAACACAGCACACCACTAGAAACAAAATGAGCAGCCCTACTGGAAACAAAAGGAACAACAATCCCCTTTTTTTATTTTTTTTTCTTTCTTTCTTTCTTTTTTTTTTCTTTATTTTTTTTTCTCTTTTCTTTTTTTTTGGGAACCTCAAAACCTGATTATATAAACAAAATAGTGCAAAATATCACTTCACCACTCTCACCCTCTCACTAGAGTAAGGCTGAACCTCAAAATTCAATATATCTAGCACAAGTATGAAGTGCTATCTTTCCTTTTGGATCACGTTGATGGAAACACAGAATAGACCAACAAGTGGCTGCACCTATTATCAAGATCTACTCAAATTCCAACCCACAATAGATTGGACGCAGCTGTGACTAGATGGTGACAAGAACTCAAAACTCTAAAGGACTAAACTAAAACCAGCACTGGACACGACCGAAGCAAACACTCATTCAACCAGCCCTAACTAAGTAGTACTAGCCACGGCACAAAGGATTTATAGGATTATGGAAAACAAATCTGCTATATTTTTTTGTCTTTTTTGGACTATAGGAAAAACAAACACGAAGAATTGGAAATCTCTCACCGATAAACCTTGCTCTGATACCAACTGATGTGAACCCACTAGGGTTTTCGCCTGATCTTTCGATGAGAGGCGCTGGATAACTCGATTAGTGAATGGAGATGACGTTCACGGCCCGACTACAGCCTTCTAAGGCCGCGCCTTAGCAACCGATACACCGCCTCCAATGGCTGTCACGATTTTGTGGAGCGCAACACCCGGCCACTAGGGCACTCGTCCTGCAAGCAATCGAAGAACCAGCAAGAACAAGTAGAACAAGTACTAAAATACTAGATGTAAATGAAGGTTTCAAGCTCAATCTCTAATGAAGTGGGGTTTCGAAAACAAGAAGACGGGCGGCTGGATCAGCACGCGCGTTTACAAGCAAGTAGCGAAGGCTAAACTTTATCTAATCAAAACCCAGTTGTTCATGGCGGCTCTAGATGTAAATAAATAGAGAGGAGGACGACCAAAGGGGTGCTAGAGTCGTCCTCCAACCCTAAGACGCGTCCCTAATGGACTCAACTTGATACATGGGCCATTGGTCCAAAATAGGGTGACGCAGCACCAAAACAGAAAAAAGGTGTCGGCACGAAAATAAGGACTGCGCCCGACTCATAAGCTGCATAGATATGTGGTTGGACCCATTGGAAAGTAGACTTCATGAGCTTTCCAACAAGTATAGGAACGTCCCAGTTGGAGTCCATATGACCCCGTGGTGATCCATACAAGTTAGAGTTATTTTCCAGTCCGAATCCAACTCCCAAAACGTGTTGGGTTTGGACTCTATGTTTCTTTGCTTTAGAAGCGACGTGGTAACTTGATAGAGGATGTTGTGGAGTCTTGGACCTGATCTCCAATCACCTTTGTTAAGTTATCACTCTTCCCATATGCAATCAGCCCTTGAAGTTGGTGTTGCCGCAAATTCCGAATGCAGTTGAACCTTCCCTTGCTGATCTTGTCCATTATTCCTGAGCAACACGAAAGTGCACGTGTCTCCATTGTCTAAATATGATTGACAAGAGTTTAAAACTGAACTTACTTGAAGGTTGAGTTGACGGGCACGAGCACGAGCACGAGTAAGAGGACCAGCTATAGGTTGTGTCGGAGAGGATGTAGGACCAGGACCAGCTATAGGTTGTGTCGGAGAGGATGTAGGAGAGGATGTATCGCTGGTGTTGATGTCCTCATCACATCGGGTGCATCCAAATTGATTTCCAAGCATATGGTATGTTCCATGCAAAGCATGCACCTACCTTGCATAAGTATTAGCACTATCTCCAAACTGACCGAACCAAGCTTCCACTTGGGCCTCTTCTTCCAAGAGTACCAAATAGTGCGTCCAAAATGGTTTCTTAGACTATGGTGCATTAGGCTCAAACTGTGCAATTATCTTGAACTAAAACATACAATGTCTACAAACGGACAAAAGCAAGATTCTATATGACACACGTCATCTAGGAGTTCCGTTGGGTGCGTTCAAATTGATTTTTAAGCATATGGTATGTTCCTTGCAAATCATGCACCTATCTTGCATCGAGATTAGCACTATCTCCAAACAGATCAAACCGAGCTTCCACTTGAGCCTCTTCACCGAAGTACCAACAGGTGCTTCCAAAATGGTTTCTTAGACTATGGTGCAGTAGGCACAAACCATGCACATATCTTGCACCGAAACTAACACTGTTTCTAAACAGACCAAAGCGAGATTCCATATGACACACGTCATCAAGGAGTTCCATCGGGTGCATCCACATTGATTTCCAAGCATATTGTATGTTCCATGCAAACCGTGCACCTATCTTGCATCAAGATTAGCACTATCTCCAAACAGAACGAACTGAGCTTCCGCTTGAGCCTCTTCATCTAAGAGTACAAACAGGTGCGTCAAAAATGGTTTCTTAGACTATGGTGCATTAGGCACAAACTATGCACCTATCTGCATCGAAACTAACATTGTCTCCAAACAGAGCGAAGCGAGATTCCATGTGACACACGTAATCTAGGAGTTCCATTGGGTGCGTCCAAATTGATTTCTTAACATATGGTACGTTCCATTCAAACTGTGCAACTATCTTGCATCAAGATTAGCTCTATATCCAAACAGACCAAATCGAGCCTCCACTTGAGCCTCTTCAACTACGAGTACCATCGAGTGCGTCTAAAATGGTTTCTTAGCTTATGGTGCATTAGGCGTAAACCATGCACATATCTTCTACCAAAACTAACAGTCTCTAAACGAACCGAAGCAAGATTCCATATGACACACATCATCAAGGAGTTATATCAGGTGCGTCCTAATTGATTTCGGAGCATATCGTATGTTCCATGCAAACCGTGCATCTATCTTGCATCAAGATTAGCACTCTCTCCAAACAGACCAAACCGAGCTTTCACTTTAGCCCCTTGACCTAGGAGTACCATCGGGTGCGTCCAAAACGGTTTCTTATCCTATGGTGCATTAGGTGCAAACCGTGCACCTATCTTGCACTGAAACTAACACTGTCTCTAAACGGACCGAAGTGAGATTCCATACGACACATGTCATCTAGGAGTTCCATCTGGTGCGTCCAAATTGATTTCTGAGCATATGGTATGTTCCATGCAAATCGTTCACCTATCTTGCATCAAGATTAGCACTATCTCTAAACAGACCAAACCGAGCCTCCACTTGAGCCTCTTCACCTAGGAGTACCAACAGGTGCTTCCAAAATGGTTTCTTAGACTTTGGTGGATTAGGCGCAAATCGTGCACATATCTTGCACTGAAACTGATACTATCTCTAAGCACACCAAAGCGAGATTCCATATGACACACATCATCAAAGAGTTCTATCGGGTGTGTCCAAATTAAATTCTAAGCATATGGTACATTCCATGCAGACCATGCATCTATCTTGCATCAAGATTAGCACTATCTCCAAATAGATCGAACCGAGCATCCACTTGAGCCGCTTCACCTAGGAGTACCAACAAGTGCGTCCAAAATGGTTTCTTAGACTATGGTGCATTAGGTGCAAACTGTGCACCTATCTTGCACCAAAACTAACAATATCTCCAAATGGACCGAAGCAAGATTCCATATGACACACGTCATCAAGGAGGTCCATCGGGTGCATCCAAATTGATTTCCAAGCATATGGTATGTTCCATGCAAAGCATGCACCTACCTTGCATAAGTATTAGCACTATCTCCAAACTGACCGAACCAAGCTTCCACTTGGGCCTCTTCATCCAAGAGTACCAAATAGTGCGTCCAAAATGGTTTCTTAGACTATGGTGCATTAGGCTCAAACTGTGCAATTATCTTGCACTAAAACATACAATGTCTACAAACGGACAAAAGCAAGATTCCATATGACACACGTCATCTAGGAGTTCCGTTGGGTGCGTCCAAATTGATTTTTAAGCATATGGTATGTTCCTTGCAAATCATGCACCTATCTTGCATCGAGATTAGCACTATCTCCAAACAGATCAAACCGAGCTTCCACTTGAGCCTCTTCACCGAAGTACCAACAGGTGCTTCCAAAATGGTTTCTTAGACTATGGTGCAGTAGGCACAAACCATGCACATATCTTGCACCGAAACTAACACTGTTTCTAAACAGACCAAAGCGAGATTCCATATGACACACGTCATCAAGGAGTTCCATCGGGTGCATCCACATTGATTTCCAAGCATATTGTATGTTCCATGCAAACCGTGCACCTATCTTGCATCAAGATTAGCACTATCTCCAAACAGAACGAACTGAGCTTCCGCTTGAGCCTCTTCATCTAGGAGTACAAACAGGTGCGTCAAAAATGGTTTCTTAGACTATGGTGCATTAGGCACAAACTATGCACCTATCTGCATCGAAACTAACATTGTCTCCAAACAGAGCGAAGCGAGATTCCATGTGACACACGTAATCTAGGAGTTCCATTGGGTGCGTCCAAATTGATTTCTTAACATATGGTACGTTCCATTCAAACTGTGCAACTATCTTGCATCAAGATTAGCTCTATATCCAAACAGACCAAATCGAGCCTCCACTTGAGCCTCTTCAACTACGAGTACCATCGAGTGCGTCTAAAATGGTTTCTTAGCTTATGGTGCATTAGGCGTAAACCATGCACATATCTTCTACCAAAACTAACAGTCTCTAAACGAACCGAAGCAAGATTCCATATGACACACATCATCAAGGAGTTATATCAGGTGCGTCCTAATTGATTTCGGAGCATATCGTATGTTCCATGCAAACCGTGCATCTATCTTGCATCAAGATTAGCACTCTCTCCAAACAGACCAAACCGAGCTTTCACTTTAGCCCCTTGACCTAGGAGTACCATCGGGTGCGTCCAAAACGGTTTCTTATCCTATGGTGCATTAGGTGCAAACCGTGCACCTATCTTGCACTGAAACTAACACTGTCTCTAAACGGACCGAAGTGAGATTCCATACGACACATGTCATCTAGGAGTTCCATCTGGTGCGTCCAAATTGATTTCTGAGCATATGGTATGTTCCATGCAAATCGTGCACCTATCTTGCATCAAGATTAGCACTATCTCTAAACAGACCAAACCGAGCCTCCACTTGAGCCTCTTCACCTAGGAGTACCAACAGGTGCTTCCAAAATGGTTTCTTAGACTTTGGTGGATTAGGCGCAAACCGTGCACATATCTTGCACCGAAACTGATACTATCTCTAAACACACCAAAGCAAGATTCCATATGACACACATCATCAAAGAGTTCTATCGGGTGTGTCCAAATTAAATTCTAAGCATATGGTACATTCCATGCAGACCATGCATCTATCTTGCATCAAGATTAGCACTATCTCCAAATAGATCGAACTGAGCATCCACTTGAGCCCCTTCGCCTAGGAGTACCAACAAGTGCGTCCAAAATGGTTTCTTAGACTATGGTGCATTAGGTGCAAACTGTGCACCTATCTTGCACCAAAACTAACAATATCTCCAAATGGACCGAAGCAAGATTCCATATGACACACGTCATCAAGGAGGTCCATCGGGTGCATCCAAATTGATTTCCAAGCATATGGTATGTTCCATGCAAAGCATGCACCTACCTTGCATAAGTATTAGCACTATCTCCAAACTGACCGAACCAAGCTTCCACTTGGGCCTCTTCATCCAAGAGTACCAAATAGTGCGTCCAAAATGGTTTCTTAGACTATGGTGCATTAGGCTCAAACTGTGCAATTATCTTGCACTAAAACATACAATGTCTACAAACGGACAAAAGCAAGATTCTATATGACACACGTCATTTAGGAGTTCCGTTGGGTGCGTCCAAATTTATTTTTAAGCATATGGTATGTTCCTTGCAAATCATGCACCTATCTTGCATCGAGATTAGCACTATCTCCAAACAGATCAAACCGAGCTTCCACTTGAGCCTCTTCACCGAAGTACCAACAGGTGCTTCCAAAATGGTTTCTTAGACTATGGTGCAGTAGGCACAAACCATGCACATATCTTGCACCGAAACTAACACTGTTTCTAAACAGACCAAAGCGAGACTCCATATGACACACGTCATCAAGGAGTTCCATCGGGTGCATCCACATTGATTTCCAAGCATATTGTATGTTCCATGCAAACCGTGCACCTATCTTGCATCAAGATTAGCACTATCTCCAAACATAACGAACTGAGCTTCCGCTTGAGCCTCTTCATCTAGGAGTACAAACAGGTGCGTCAAAAATGGTTTCTTAGACTATGGTGCATTAGGCACAAACTATGCACCTATCTGCATCGAAACTAACATTGTCTCCAAACAGTGCGAAGCGAGAATCCATGTGACACACGTAATCTAGGAGTTCCATTGGGTGCGTCCAAAGTGATTTCTTAACATATGGTACGTTCCATTCAAACTGTGCAACTATCTTGCATCAAGATTAGCTCTATATCCGAACAGACCAAATCGAGCCTCCACTTGAGCCTCTTCAACTACGAGTACCATCGAGTGCGTCTAAAATGGTTTCTTAGCTTATGGTGCATTAGGCGTAAACCATGCACATATCTTCTACCAAAACTAACAGTCTCTAAACGAACCGAAGCAAGATTCCATATGACACACATCATCAAGGAGTTATATCAGGTGCGTCCTAATTGATTTCGGAGCATATCGTATGTTCCATGCAAACCGTGCATCTATCTTGCATCAAGATTAGCACTCTCTCCAAACAGACCAAACCGAGCTTTCACTTTAGCCCCTTGACCTAGGACTACCATCGGGTGCGTCCAAAACGGTTTCTTATCCTATGGTGCATTAGGTGCAAACCGTGCACCTATCTTGCACTGAAACTAACACTGTCTCTAAACGGACCGAAGTGAGATTCCATACGACACATGTCATCTAGGAGTTCCATCTGGTGCGTCCAAATTGATTTCTGAGCATATGGTATGTTCCACGCAAATCGTGCACCTATCTTGCATCAAGATTAGCACTATCTCTAAACAGACCAAACCGAGCCTCCACTTGAGCCTCTTCACCTAGGAGTACCAACAGGTGCTTCCAAAATGGTTTCTTAGACTTTGGTGCATTAGGCGCAAACCGTGCACATATCTTGCACTGAAACTGATACTATCTCTAAGCACACCAAAGCAAGATTCCATATGACACACATCATCAAAGAGTTCTATCGGGTGTGTCCAAATTAAATTCTAAGCATACGGTACATTCCATGCAGACCATGCATCTATCTTGCATCAAGATTAGCACTATCTCCAAATAGATCGAACCGAGCATCCACTTGAGCCCCTTCACCTAGGAGTACCAACAAGTGCGTCCAAAATGGTTTCTTAGACTATGGTGCATTAGGTGCAAACTGTGCACCTATCTTGCACCAAAACTAACAATATCTCCAAATGGACCGAAGCAAGATTCCATATGACACACGTCATCAAGGAGGTCCATCGGGTGCATCCAAATTGATTTCCAAGCATATGGTATGTTCCATGCAAAGCATGCACCTACCTTGCATAAGTATTAGCACTATCTCCAAACTGACCGAACCAAGCTTCCACTTGGGCCTCTTCATCCAAGAGTACCAAATAGTGCGTCCAAAATGGTTTCTTAGACTATGGTGCATTAGGCGCAAACTGTGCAATTATCTTGCACTAAAACTTACAATGTCTACTAACGGACAAAAGCAAGATTCCATATGACACACGTCATCTAGGAGTTCCGTTGGGTGCGTCCAAATTGATTTTTAAGCATATGGTATGTTCCTTGCAAATCATGCACCTATCTTGCATCGAGATTAGCACTATCTCCAAACAGATCAAACCGAGCTTCCACTTGAGCCTCTTCACCGAAGTACCAACAGGTGCTTCCAAAATGGTTTCTTAGACTATGGTGCAGTAGGCACAAACCATGCACATATCTTGCACCGAAACTAACACTGTTTCTAAACAGACCAAAGCGAGATTCCATATGACACACGTCATCAAGGAGTTCCATCGGGTGCATCCACATTGATTTCCAAGCATATTGTATGTTCCATGCAAACCGTGCACCTATCTTGCATCAAGATTAGCACTATCTCCAAACAGAACGAACTGAGCTTCCGCTTGAGCCTCTTCATCTAAGAGTACAAACAGGTGCGTCAAAAATGGTTTCTTAGACTATGGTGCATTAGGCACAAACTATGCACCTATCTGCATCGAAACTAACATTGTCTCCAAACAGAGCGAAGCGAGATTCCATGTGACACACGTAATCTAGGAGTCCATTGGGTGCGTCCAAATTGATTTCTTAACATATGGTACGTTCCATTCAAACTGTGCAACTATCTTGCATCAAGATTAGCTCTATATCCGAACAGACCAAATCGAGCCTCCACTTGAGCCTCTTCAACTACGAGTACCATCGAGTGCGTCTAAAATGGTTTCTTAGCTTATGGTGCATTAGGCGTAAACCATGCACATATCTTCTACCAAAACTAACAGTCTCTAAACGAACCGAAGCAAGATTCCATATGACACACATCATCAAGGAGTTACATCAGGTGCGTCCTAATTGATTTCGGAGCATATCGTATGTTCCATGCAAACCGTGCATCTATCTTGCATCAAGATTAGCACTCTCTCCAAACAGACCAAACCGAGCTTTCACTTTAGCCCCTTGACCTAGGAGTACCATCGGGTGCGTCCAAAACGGTTTCTTATCCTATGGTGCATTAGGTGCAAACCGTGCACCTATCTTGCACTGAAACTAACACTGTCTCTAAACGGACCAAAGTGAGATTCCATACGACACATGTCATCTAGGAGTTCCATCTGGTGCGTCCAAATTGATTTCTGAGCATATGGTATGTTCTATGCAAATCGTGCACCTATCTTGCATCAAGATTAGCACTATCTCTAAACAGACCAAACCGAGCCTCCACTTGAGCCTCTTCACCTAGGAGTACCAACAGGTGCTTCCAAAATGGTTTCTTAGACTTTGGTGCATTAGGCGCAAACCGTGCACATATCTTGCACCGAAACTAATACTATCTCTAAGCACACCAAAGCGAGATTCCATATGACACACGTCATCAAAGAGTTCTATCGGGTGTGTCCAAATTAAATTCTAAGCATATGGTACATTCCATGCAAACCATGCATCTATCTTGCATCAAGTTTAGCACTATCTCCAAATAGATCGAACCGAGCATCCACTTGAGCCCCTTCACCTAGGAGTACCAACAAGTGCGTCCAAAATGGTTTCTTAGACTATGGTGCATTAGGTGCAAACTGTGCACCTATCTTGCACCAAAACTAACAATATCTCCAAATGGACCGAAGCAAGATTCCATATGACACACGTCATCAAGGAGGTCCATCGGGTGCATCCAAATTGATTTCCAAGCATATGGTATGTTCCATGCAAAGCATGCACCTACCTTGCATAAGTATTAGCACTATCTCCAAACTGACCGAACCAAGCTTCCACTTGGGCCTCTTCATCCAAGAGTACCAAATAGTGCGTCCAAAATGGTTTCTTAGACTATGGTGCATTAGGCGCAAACTGTGCAATTATCTTGCACTAAAACTTACAATGTCTACTAATGGACAAAAGCAAGATTCCATATGACACACGTCATCTAGGAGTTCCGTTGGGTGCGTCCAAATTGATTTTTAAGCATATGGTATGTTCCTTGCAAATCATGCACCTATCTTGCATCGAGATTAGCACTATCTCCAAACAGATCAAACCGAGCTTCCACTTGAGCCTCTTCACCGAAGTACCAACAGGTGCTTCCAAAATGGTTTCTTAGACTATGGTGCAGTAGGCACAAACCATGCACATATCTTGCACCGAAACTAACACTGTTTCTAAACAGACCAAAGCGAGATTCCATATGACACACGTCATCAAGGAGTTCCATCGGGTGCGTCCACATTGATTTCCAAGCATATTGTATGTTCCATGCAAACCGTGCACCTATCTTGCATCAAGATTAGCACTATCTCCAAACAGACCGAACCGAGCTTCCACTTGAGCCTCTTCATTAAGGAGTACAAACAGGTGCGTCAAAAATGGTTTCTTAGACTATGGTGCATTAGACACAAACTATGCACCTATCTGCATCGAAACTAACATTGTCTCCAAACAGAGCGAAGCGAGATTCCATGTGACACACGTCATCTAGGAGTTCCATTGGGTGCGTCCAAATTGATTTCTTAACATATGGTACGTTCCATTCAAACTGTGCAACTATCTTGCATGAATATTAGCACTATATCCGAACAGACCAAATCAAGCCTCCACTTGAGCCTCTTCAACTACGAGTACCATCGAGTGCGTCTAAAATGGTTTCTTAGCTTATGGTGCATTAGGCGTAAACCATGCACATATCTTCTACCAAAACTAACAGTCTCTAAACGAACCGAAGCAAGATTCCATATGACACACATCATCAAGGAGTTATATCAGGTGCGTCCTAATTGATTTCGGAGCATATCGTATGTTCCATGCAAACCGTGCATCTATCTTGCATCAAGATTAGCACTCTCTCCAAACAGACCAAACCGAGCTTTCACTTTAGCCCCTTGACCTAGGAGTACCATCGGGTGCGTCCAAAACGGTTTCTTATCCTATGGTGCATTAGTTGCAAACTGTGCACCTATCTTGCACTGAAACTAACACTGTCTCTAAACGGACCGAAGTGAGATTCCATACGACACATGTCATCTAGGAGTTCCATCTGGTGCGTCCAAATTGATTTCTGAGCATATGGTATGTTCCATGCAAATCGTGCACCTATCTTGCATCAAGATTAGCACTATCTCTAAACAGACCAAACCGAGCCTCCACTTGAACCTCTTCACCTAGGAGTACCAACAGGTGCTTCCAAAATGGTTTCTTAGACTTTGGTGCATTAGGCGCAAACCGTGCACATATCTTGCACCGAAACTGATACTATCTCTAAGCACACCAAAGCAAGATTCCATATGACACACGTCATCAAAGAGTTCTATCGGGTGTGTCCAAATTAAATTCTAAGCATATGGTACATTCCATGCAGACCATGCATCTATCTTGCATCAAGTTTAGCACTATCTCCAAATAGATCGAACCGAGCATCCACTTGAGCCCCTTCACCTAGGAGTACCAACAAGTGCGTCCAAAATGGTTTCTTAGACTATGGTGCATTAGGTGCAAACTGTGCACCTATGTTGCACCAAAACTAACAATATCTCCAAATGGACCGAAGCAAGATTCCATATGACACACGTCATCAAGGAGGTCCATCGGGTGCATCCAAATTGATTTCCAAGCATATGGTATGTTCCATGCAAAGCATGCACCTACCTTGCATAAGTATTAGCACTATCTCCAAACTGACCGAACCAAGCTTCCACTTGGGCCTCTTCATCCAAGAGTACCAAATAGTGCGTCCAAAATGGTTTCTTAGACTATGGTGCATTAGGCGCAAACTGTGCAATTATCTTGCACTAAAACTTACAATGTCTACTAACGGACAAAAGCAAGATTCCATATGACACACGTCATCTAGGAGTTCCATTAGGTGCGTCCAAATTGATTTTTAAGCATATGGTATGTTCCTTGCAAATCATGCACCTATCTTGCATCAAGATTAGCACTATCTCCAAACAGATCAAACCGAGCTTCCACTTGAGCCTCTTCACCGAAGTACCAACAGGTGCTTCCAAAATGGTTTCTTAGACTATGGTGCAGTAGGCACAAACCATGCACATATCTTGCACTGAAACTAACACTGTTTCTAAACAGACCAAAGCGAGATTCCGTATGACACACGTCATCAAGGAGTTCCATCGGGTGCATCCACATTGATTTCCAAGCATATTGTATGTTCTGTGCAAACCGTGCACCTATCTTGCATCAAGATTAGCACTATCTCCAAACAGACCGAACCGAGCTTCCACTTGAGCCTCTTCATCTAGGAGTACAAACAGGTGCGTCAAAAATTGTTTCTTAGACTCTGGTGCATTAGGCACAAACTATGCACCTATCTGCATCGAAACTAACATTGTCTCCAAACAGAGCGAAGCGAGATTCCATGTGACGCACGTCATCTAGGAGTTCCATTGGGTGCGTCCAAATTGATTTCTTAACATATGGTATGTTCCATTCAAACTGTGCAAGTATCTTGCATTAAGATTGGCACTATATCCGAACAGACCAAATCGAGCCTCCACTTGAGCCTCTTCAACTACGAGTACCATCGAGTGCGTCTAAAATGGTTTCTTAGCGTATGGTGCATTAGGCGTAAACCATGCACATATCTTCTACCAAAACTAACAGTCTCTAAACGAACGGAAGCAAGATTCCATATGACACACATCATCAAGGAGTTATATCAGGTGCGTCCTAATTGATTTCTGAGCATATCATATGTTGCATGCAAACCGTGCATCTATCTTGCATTAAGATTAGCACTATCTCCAAACAGACTAAACCGAGTTTTCACTTGAGCCCCTTGACCTAGGTGTACCATCGGGTGTGTCCAAAATGGTTTCTTATCCTATGGTGCATTAGGTGGAATCTGTGCACCTATCTTGCACTGAAACTAACACTATCTCTAAACGGACCGAAGTGAGATTCCATATGACACATGTCATCTAGGAGTTAAATTTGTTGCGTCCAAATTGATTTCTGAGCATATGGTGTGTTCCATGCAAATCGTGCACCTATCTTGCATCAGGATTAGCACTATCTCTAAACAGACCGAACCGAGCCTCCACTTGAGCCTGTTCACCTAGGAGTACCAACAGGAGCTTCCAAAATGGTTTCTTAGACTTCGGTGCATTAGGCGCAAACCGTGCACATACCTTGCACCAAAACTAATACTGTCTCTAAGCACACCAAAGTGAGATAGGTGCACAGTTTGCGCCTAATGCAGCATAGTCTAAGAAACCATTTTGGACGCACTATTTGGTACTCCTGGGGAAGAGGCTCAAGTGGAAGCTTGGTTCAGTCAGTTTGGACATAGTGCTAATTCTTTTGCAAGGTAGGTGCATGGTTTGCATGGAACATGCCATATGCATGGAAATCAATTTGGATGCACCCGATGGAAATCATTGATGACGTGTGTCACATGGAATCTCGCTTCGGTCCATTTGGAGACATTGCTAGTTTCGATGCAAGATAGGTGCACAGTTCGCACCTAATGTACCATAGTTTAAGAAACCATTTTGGAAGTACCTGTTGGTACTCCTAGGTGAAGAGGCTCAAGTGGAGGCTCGGTTCGGTCTGTTTGGAGATAGCGCTAATCTTGATGCAAGATAGGTGCACAGTTTGCGTGGCAGCAAGCCCTCTGGAGCATATCCACTCTGTAGTGCAGCTTGTATGGAAGTAGATCCATGACATGATTAGTAACAAATATGAGTTCGGTCAATCCGCAGACAGAATGCAGTGAAAAACATGATAGATGTAAGAAATGGGCGAAATTCAGCATAGATTAGGAACCCATATAGGATGCAATCAACAGATATTCCTACGTCAAAGGCACACGTGAAA
>NW_018396419.1:269087-270367 GCF_000003195.3 Sorghum bicolor | reverse complement strand
CGCACTATTTGGTACTCCTGGGTGAAGGGGCTTAGCGGATGCTCGGTTCGGTCTGTTGGAAGATAGTGTTAATCTGGATGCAAGATAGGTGCACGGTTTGCATCGAACATACCATATACTTGGAAATCAATTTGGATGCACCCGATGGAACTCCTTAATGACGTGTGTCATATGGAATCTCACTTCGATCCATTTGGAGACATTGTTAGTTTCGGTGCAAGATAGGTGCACAGTTTGCACCTAATGCACCATAGTCTAAGAAACCATTTTGGACACACTTGTTGGTACTCCTAGGTGAAGGGGCTTAGTGGATGCTCGGTTCGGTCTGTTTGGAGATAGTGTTAATCTTGATGCATGATAGGTGCACGGTTTGCATGGAACATACCAAATGCTTGGATATCAATCTGGACGCACATGTTGGAACTCCTAGATGACGTGTGTCATACGAAATCTTGCTTCGGTCACTTTGGAGACAGTGTTAGTTTCAGTGCAAGATAGGTGCAAGTTTGCATATAATGTAGCATAGGCTAAGAAACCATTTTGGACGCACCCAATGATACCGGCAGGGCTGCCACCTATACGCGGGATTGAGCACCAAATTAATCTTATTCCTGGTGCATCTTTGCCAAACCACGCGCCATACAAGTGCAAGAACTCCTCGACAAAGGTTATGTACGTGAGTCTCTTAGTCCTTGTGCTGTTCCAGTTATTTCGGTGCCAAAGAAAGATAGAACATGGCGAATGTGTGTTGATTGTAGGGCAATTAATAATATCACCATTCGATATAGACTCCCTATTCCCCGTTTAGATGATATGCTTGATGAATTGAGTGGTGCTGTTGTGTTTTCCAAAGTTGATTTGCGCAGTGGGTACCACCAGATTCGTATGAAATTGGGAGATGAATGGAAAACTGCTTTCAAAACTAAGTTTGGTTTATATGAGTGGTTGGTAATGCCTTTTGGGTTAACTAATGCACCTAGTACTTTCATGAGACTAATGAACGAGGTTTTATGTGCTTTCATTGGAAAATTTGTTGTAGTCTACTATGATGATATATTGATCTACAGCAAATCTATGGATGAACACCTTGATCACTTGCATGCTATTTTTGATGCTCTACGTGATGCATGTTTATTTGGAAACCTTGAGAAGTGCACCTTTTGCACTGATCGTGTGTCTTTTCTTGGCTATGTTGTGACTCCGCAGGGAATTGAGGTTGATCAAGCCAAGGTAGAAGCTATACAGGGACGGCCTATACCAAAGAACATCACCCAGGTGCG
>NW_018396419.1:261866-268987 GCF_000003195.3 Sorghum bicolor | reverse complement strand
ACTTTTGAGCTTGAGTGTGATGCTAGTGGGATTGGTTTGGGAGGTGTTTTGCTACAAGAGGGTAAACCTGTTGCATATTTTAGTGAGAAATTGAGTGGGCCTGTTCTGAACTCTTCAACTTATGATAAATAATTGTATGCTCTTGTTCGAACTTTAGAAACATGGCAGCATTATTTGTGGCCCAAAGAGTTTGTTATTCATTATGATTATGAATCTTTGAAACATATTCGTAGTCAAGGAAAACTAAATCGCAGACATTCTAAGTGGGTAGAATTTATTGAATCCTTTCCTTATGTTATTAAGCACAAGAAAGGGAAGGAGAATATCATTGCTGATGCTTTGTCAAGGAGATATACTTTGTTGAATCAACTTGATTACAAGATTTTTGGATTAGAAACGATCAAAGACCAATATGTTCATGATGCTGATTTTAATGAAGTGTTGCTGTGTTGTAAAGATGGAAAAGGATGGAACAAATTCATCGTTAGTGATGGGTTTGTGTTTAGAGCTAACAAGCTATGCATTCCAGCTAGCTCTGTTCGTTTGTTGTTGTTGCAGGAAGCTCATGGAGGAGGTTTGATGGGACATTTTGGAGCAAAGAAGACGGAGGACATACTTGCTGATGTGAACCCACTAGGGTTTTCGCCTGATCTTTCGATGAGAGGCGCTGGATAACTCGATTAGTGAATGGAGATGACGTTCACGGCCCGACTACAGCCTTCTAAGGCCGCGCCTTAGCAACCGATACACCGCCTCCAATGGCTGTCACGATCTTGTGGAGCGCAACACCCGGCCACTAGGGCACTCGTCCTGCAAGCAATCGAAGAACCAGCAAGAACAAGTAGAACAAGTACTAAAATACTAGATGTAAATGAAGGTTTCAAACTCAATCTCTAATGAAGTGGGGTTTCGAAAACAAGAAGACGGGCGGCTGGATCAGCACGCGCGTTTACAAGCAAGTAGCGAAGGCTAAACTTTATCTAATCAAAACCCAGTTGTTCATGGCGGCTCTAGATGTAAATAAATAGAGGGGAGGACGACCAAAGGGGTGCTAGAGTCATCCTCCAACCCTAGGACGTGTCCCTAATGGACTCAACTTGATACATGGGCCATTGGTCCAAAATAGGGTGACGCAGCACCAAAATAGAAAAAGGTGTCGGCACGAAAACAAGGACTGCACCCGACTCATAAGCTGCATAGATATGTGGTTGGACCCATTGGAAAGTAGACTTCATGAGCTTTCCAACAAGTATAGGAACGTCCCAGTTGGAGTCCATATGACGCCGTGGTGATCCATACAAGTTAGAGTTATTTTCCAGTCCGAATCCAACTCCCAAAACGTGTTGGGTTTGGACTCTTTGTTTCCTTGCTTTAGAAGCGACGTGGTAACTTGATAGAGGATGTTGTGGAGGCTTGGACCTGATCTCCAATCACCTTTGTTAAGTTATCACTCTTCCCATATGCAATCAGCCCTTGAAGATGGTGTTGCCTCAAATTCTGAATGCAGTTGAACCTTCCCTTGCTGATCTTGTCCATTATTCCTGAGCAACACGAAAGTGCACGTGTCTCCATTGTCTAAACATAATTGACAAGAGTTTAAAACTGAACTTACTTGAAGGTTGAGTTGATGGGCACAAGCACGAGTAAGAGGACCAACTGGTGTAGGTGCGGATATATCGATGGTGTTGATGTCCTCATCATCCTCCCTTTCTTGCATTTGAGTCGTCCTCGACTCAAGCTCATGTTCCTCACCCAAATATGGTTTCAAATCTGCAATGTTAAATGTGGGACTAACCCCAAAATCTGCAGGAAGATCAAGCTTATATGCATTCTCATTAATTCGTTGCAGCACTTTAAAAGGACCATCAGCTCTAGGCATCAATTTGGATTTTCTCAGTTCTGGAAATCTATCTTTTCGCAAATGCAACCAAACCAAATCCCCAGGTTCCAGAATCAATTGCTTTCTACCTTTATCTCCAGCGCATTTGTACTTAGCATTCATGCGCTCTATGTTTTGTTTAGTGGCTTCATGCAATTTTAACATCAATTCAGCACGTAAATGATCAAGATGTTCATCCAATGATTTGCTGTAAATCAATATGTCATCAAAATATACGACAACAAATTTCCCAATGAAAGCACGCAAAACCTCGTTCATTAATCTCATGAAAGTACTAGGTGCATTAGTTAACCCAAAAGGCATGACTAACCACTCATACAAACCGAACTTAGTTTTGAAAGCAGTTTTCCATTCATCTCCCAATTTCATACGAATCTGGTGGTACCCACTACGTAAATCAACTTTTGAAAACACAACAGCACCACTCAGCTCATCTAGCATATCATCTAATCGTGGAATAGGGTGTCGATATCGAATGGTGATATTATTAATAGCTCTACAATCAACACACATACGCCATGTTCCATCTTTCTTAGGCACTAAAATTACTGGAACAGCACAAGGACTAAGAGATTCTCGGACATAACCTTTGTCTAGTAGTTCTTGCACTTGTCGCTGAATTTCCTTTGTTTTCTCCGGGTTTGTCCTTTATGGTGCACGATTTGGCAAAACTGCTCCAGGAATAAGATCAATTTGGTGCTCAATCCCGCGTAGTGGAGGCAGCCCCGCTGGTACCTCACATGGAAACACATCAGAATACTCCTGCAAAACGTTAGCAACAGCAGGGGGCAAAGAACATTGCATATCCTCAATTGAAATCAAAGCATCCTTGCATATCAAAGCATAAGCAACAGAAGTGGATGCATTGAACTCATTAATATCTGATTTGGTAGCTATCATACAACGTCCTTTCAGTTTTATCTCATCTTTGTTACCAATTACAGATTTATCATTTTTATTGCTCTTGCTCTTTGCTTTAGTAGCCCTAGCAACATCAGTTTGCATAATAGTTTCAGGGGACATAGGATGCAACACAATTTTGCGATCATGGTATAGGAAAGAATACTGATTTGATCTACCATGATGCATAGAATCTCTATCAAATTGCCAAGGTCTACCTAGCAGAATGTTACAAGCTTGCATAGGCACAACATCACATTCAACAATATCTTTGTAGGATCCGATGGAAAAATTAATTCTCACAAGTCTAGTTACCTTTGCCTTACCACTGTTGTTCAGCCATTGGATGTAGTAGGGATGCGGGTGTGGTTTGGTGTTGAGGGCAAGCTTCTGCACCATATCGCTGCTTGCCAAGTTGTTGCAGCTACCTCCATCAATGATCATGCGACAAGAACGCTCTTTGATGACACACTTTGTTTGGAATAAAATGTGTCGCTGATTTTGTTCCGCCATCTCCATTTGTGCACTAAGCACTCGCTGCACGATCAAGCTCTCATAGTGGTCCGCTTCACCTGCATTAATATGTTCTTCTATTTGATCTTCATTACCTGCATGGTCAGTCGCAAGCAGTGCAAGTGTATCCTCATCAAAATCACTAGCAGATGAGTACTCACCATCATCCCTGACAATCATAACTCGCTTGTTTGAGCAGTCACGCATCATGTGCCCATATCCCTTGCACCGATGACATTGTATGTTGCTTGTTCTACCCGTCGATGCCACGGATGAAGTACTCGCAGCAGGCTTTTGCATCGTCTTCGCAACTGAATTGGTGGGGGCAGCTCGAGCCTTGTCACTAGATGATGGAGTAGAAATACGTGTAGATGGAGTTGAAGCCATGTGTTGCTGCCATGAATTAGCCTTCCCTGCAGAAATATTACTCCTTGCGCTAGCACGTCGTCCCTGCACTTCCCTTTCAGCTTTACAAGCAAGATGAAACAAACGGGTTACATTATTGTATTCTTTGTAAGCGAGGATGTCCTGAATTTCCCGATTTAACCCACCCAAAAATCTAGCCATAGCCGGTTCCTCATCCTCCTCTAGGTTACAACGCAACATACCCGTTTGTAATTCCTGATAATATTCTTCTACACTTTTAGCACCTTGACTTAATTACTGCAACTTATTTATCATATCACGTGCATAGTAAGATGGAACAAATCTAGCTCTCATGGCCCTTTTCAGTGCATCCCAAGTTCTAGGTAAGTTATTAGGATTTTTCTTTCCATATTCTATCCACCAAACAGAAGCAAAATCTGTAAACTCACTAGTAGCAGCCCTAACACGTGTAGTCTCAGGAAATTCATGACATGCAAACTTTTGATCAAGAGCAATCTCCCAAGTGATGTAAGCATCAGGGTCATATTTACCATCAAAAGGGGGTATCTTAAATTTAATCTTACTGAAAGCATCATCATTATTGTGTACCTCGCGTCGGCGGTTGCTACCCATACCTCTACGGTTGTGACGAAGGCGACGTCGATCACAAGTGTCTTGATCATCATGTTCAGTATCACCAGTGTAGTCATCTTCATGACTACCGTGCTCTCGATCTCCCTCCTTTTCTTCTTTATGCTTCTCTTTATCTTCGGTGTGGAAAGCATCAAATCGCCTTAGGAGAGCAGCAAGGCTTTTGTCCACACTAGCAACGGATTCCTCCGAACTTGTGAGCTTGTTGTTTGTGGCAATCTGCGTAGCCTCCAACTGCCCCAGCTTTCCATTCGTCACCTGCAAGTCGTTATCAAGTCCCTCTGTGTGCAGCTTCACTTTCCTTTCAAAATGTTGTATGATGCCCTTAGTGTGAGGTGTAAGTGGTGTTTCGTTACCATCATCTGCCCCTGGCATGGTTCAAAGACAAAGACAACAAAAAGGCAAGTGAAGAAATAAAAGCCCTACAACTACTAGGATGTAGCTACAACAAGTCGCTCACACTCAACCTGTAACACAAGTTCTTACCAATTCTTACCTTGCTTGACAGGAGGGGTCGTCTGCCAACAAGTGTATCGGTGCTGCAGCACAAGACCTGTCAAGCTGTAGAGTATGTGGAGCTATAGGTGGGCTGAAACAAGGAACGAACTAGCACCACGTTAGTTACAAAAGCGAGCTGAATAAGCGTTCGACGATGGTACTGTGCTGGTCCTAGGCTAGACCGTGCTAGAGACGCGAGCCTGGACACAAAGGAAAAACACAGCACACCACTAGAAACAAAATGAGCAGCACTACTGGAAACAAAAGGAACAACAATCCCCTTTTTTTGATTTTTTTTTCCTTTTTTTTCTTTCTTTCTTTCTTTTTTTTTCTTTCTTATTTTTTTTCTCTCTTTTTTTTGGGGAACCTCAAAACGTGATTATATAAACAAAATAGTACAAAATATCACTTCACCACTCTCACCCTCTCACTAGAGTAAGGCTGAACCTCAAAATTCAATATATCTAGCACAAGTATGAAGTGTTATCTTTCCTTTTGGATCACGTTGATGGAAACGCAGAATAGACCAACAAGTGGCTGCACCTATTATCAAGATCTACTCAAATTCCAACCCACAATAGATTGGACGCAGTTGTGACTAGATGGTGACAAGAACTCAAAACTCTAAAGGACTAAACTAAAACCAGCACTGGACACGACCGAAGCAAACACTCATTCAACCAGCCCTAACTAAGTAGTACTAGCCACGGCACAAAGGATTTATAGGATTATGGAAAACAAATCTGCTATATTTTTTGGCTTTTCTTGGACTATAGGAAAAACAAACACAAAGAATTGGAAATCTCTCACCGATAAACTTTGCTCTGATACCAACTGATATGAACCCACTAGGGTTTTTGCCTGATCTTTCGATGAGAGGCACTGGATAACTCGATTAGTGAATGGAGATGACGTTCACGGCCCGACTACAGCCTTCTAAGGCCGCGCCTTAGCAACCGATACACCGCCTCCAATGGCTGTCACGATCTTGTGAAGCGCAACACCCGGCCACTAGGGCACTCGTCCTGCAAGCAATCGAAGAACCAGCAAGAACAAGTAGAACAAGTACTAAAATACTAGATGTAAATGAAGGTTTCAAACTCAATCTTTAATGAAGTGGGGTTTCGAAAACAAGAAGACGGGCGGCTGGATCAGCACGCGCGTTTACAAGAAAGTAGCGAAGGCTAAACTTTATCTAATCAAAACCCAGTTGTTCATGGCGGCTCTAGATGTAAATAAATAGAGGGGAGGACGACCAAAGGGGTGCTAGAGTCATCCTCCAACCCTAGGACGCGTCCCTAATGTACTCAACTTGATACATGGGCCATTGGTCCAAAATAGGGTGACGCAGCACCAAAACAGAAAAAGGTGTCGGCACGAAAACAAGGACTGCACCCGACTCATAAGTTGCATAGATATGTGGTTGGACCCATTGGAAAGTAGACTTCATGAGCTTTCCAACAAGTATAGGAACGTCCCAGTTGGAGTCCATATGACGCCGTGGTGATCCATACAAGTTAGAGTTATTTTCCAGTCCGAATCCAACTCCCAAAACGTGTTGGGTTTGGACTCTTTGTTTCCTTGCTTTAGAAGCGACGTGGTAACTTGATAGAGGATGTTGTGGAGGCCTGGACCTGATCTCCAATCACCTTTGTTAAGTTATCACTCTTCCCATATGCAATCAGCCCTTGAAGTTGGTGTTGCCTCAAATTCTGAATGCAGTTGAACCTTCCCTTGCTGATCTTGTCCATTATTCCTGAGCAACACGAAAGTGCACGTGTCTCCATTGTCTAAATATGATTGACAAGAGTTTAAAACTGAACTTACTTGAAGGTTGGGTTGATGGGCACGAGCACGAGTAAGAGGACCAACTGGTGTAGGTGCGGATATATCGATGGTGTTGATGTCCTCATCACTTGCTGGTCATATCTTTTGGCCAAGGATGAGGAGAGATGTGGAGAGATTTGTTGCTCGCTGCACAACCTGTCAAAAGGCTAAGTCACGCTTAAATCCACATGGTTTGTATATTCCTCTACCTGTTCCTAGCGCTCCTTGAGAAGATCTTTCTATGGATTTTGTGTTGGGATTGCCTAGGACTAGGAAGGGCTGTGATAATGTTTTTGTTGTTGTGGATATATTTTCTAAGATGGCACACTTTATACCTTGTCATAAGACCGATGATGCTACACATATTGCTGATTTATTCTTTCGGGAAGTTGTTCGTTTGCATGGTGTGCCTAATACAATTGTTTTCGATTGAGATGCTAAATTTCTTCGCCATTTTTGGAGAACT
>NW_018396419.1:259685-261766 GCF_000003195.3 Sorghum bicolor | reverse complement strand
CCTCCCGTCCCGTGGACATCCTTAATAAAATACTCTAACTTGTACGGGTCACTACGGCGTCATATGGACTCCAACTGGGACGTTCCTATACTTTTTGAAAAGCTTATGAAATCTACTTTCCAATGGGTCCAACCCCATATCTATGCAGCTTATGAGTCGGGCGCAGTCCTTGTTTTCGTGCCGACACTTTTTCTGTTTTGGTGCTGCGTCACCCTATTTTGGACCAATGGCCCATGTATCAAGTTGAGTCCATTAGGGACGTGTCCTAGGGTTGGAGGATGACTCTAGCACCCCTTTGGTCGTCCTCCCCTCTATTTATTTGCATCTAGAGCCGCCATGAACAACTGGGTTTTGATTAGATAAAGTTTAGCCTTCGCTACATGCTTGTAAACGCGCGTGCTGATCTAGCCGCCCGTCTTCTTGTTTTCAGAACCCCACTTCATTGGAGATTGAGTTTGAAACCTTCATTTACATCTAGTAATTTAATACTTGTTCTACTTATTCTTGCTGGTTCTTCGATTGCTTGCAGGACGAGTGCCCTAGTGGCTGGGTGTTGCGCTCCACAAGATCGTAACAGCCATTGGAGGCGGTGTATCGGTTGCTAAGGCGCGGCCTTGGAAGGCTGTAGTCAGGCCATGAATGTCATCTCCATTCACTAATCGAGTTATCCTGTGCCTCCCATCGAAAGATCAGGTGAAAACCCTAGCGGGTTCACATCACGTGTGTCATACGAAATCTTGCTTCGGTCTGTTTGGAGACAGTGTTAGTTTTGGTGCAAGATAGGTGCAAGGTTTGCACATAATGCAGCATAGGCTAAGAAACCATTTTGGATGCACACGATGGTACTCCTAGGTAAAAGGCTCAAGTGAAAGCTTGGTTTGGTCTATTTGGAGATAGTGCTAATCATGATGCAAGATAGATGCACGGTCTGCATGGAACGTACCATATACTTAGAAATTAATTTGGACACACCCGATAGAACTCCTTGATGTCGTGTGTCATATGGAATCTCGCTTTGGTGTGCTTAGAGACAGTATTAGTTTCGGTGCAAGATATGTGCACGGTTTGCGCCTAATGCACCAAAGTCTATGAAACCATTTTGGAAGCACCTGTTGTTACTCCCAGGTGAAGAGGCTCAAGTGGAGGCTCGGTTCGGTTTGTTTAGAGATAGTGCTAATCTTGATGCAAGATAGGTGCACGATTTGCATGGAACACACCATATGCTTAGAAATCAATTTGGACGCACCACATGGAACTCCTAGATGACATGTGTCATATGGAAGATAGGTGCACGGTTTGCACCTAATGCACCATAGGATAAGAAACCATTTTGGACGCACCTGATGGTACTCCTAGGTCAAGGGGCTCAAGTGAAAGCTCGGTTTGGTCTGTTTGGACATAGTGCTAATCTTGATGCAAGATAGATGCACGGTTTGCATGGAACATACGATATGCTAAGAAATCAACGCACCTGATATAACTCCTTGATGATGTGTGTCATATGGAGTCTTGCTTCGGTTCGTTTAGAGACAGTGTTAGTTTTGGTAGAAGATATGTGCACGATTTACGCCTAATGCACCATAGGCTAAGAAACCATTTTAGACACACCCGATGATAATCGTAGTTGAAGAGGCTGAAGTGGAGGCTCGATTTGGTCTGTTTGTATATAGTGCTAATCTTGATGCAAGATAGTTGCATAATTTGCATGGAATGTACCATATGTTAAGAAATCAATTTGGACGCGCCCAATGGAACTCCTAGATGACGTGTGTCATATGGAATCTTGCTTTGGTCTGTTTGGAGACAATGTTAGTTTTGGTGCAAGATAGGTGCATAGTTTATGCCTAATGCAGCATAGCCTAAGAAACCATTTTTGACGCACGTGTTTGTACTCCTAGATGAAGAGGCTCAAGTGGAAGCTTTGTTCGGTCTGTTTGGAGATAATGCTAATCTTGATGCAAGATAGGTGCACGGTTTGCATGGAACAAACAATATGCTTGGAAATCAATTTGGATGCACCCGATAGACTCTTGATGACGTGTGTCATATGGATCTCGCTTTGGTCTGTTTAGAAATGGAGT
>NW_018396419.1:254337-256894 GCF_000003195.3 Sorghum bicolor | reverse complement strand
TGCAAGATAGATGCACGGTTTGCATGGACCGTACGATATGCTCAGAAATCAATTAGGACGCACCTGATATAACTCCTTGATGATGTGTGTCTTATGGAATCTTGCTTCGGTTCGTTTAGAGATAGTGTTAGTTTTGGTAGATGATATGTGCACGGTTTACGCCTAATGCACCATAGGCTAAAAAACCATTTTAGACGCACCCGATGGTACTCGTAGTTGAAGAGGCTCAAGTGGAGGCTCGACTTGGTCTGTTCGGATATGGTGCTAATCTTGATGCAAGATAGTTGCACAGTTTGCATGGACCGTACCGTATGTTAAAAAATCAATTTAGACACACCCAATGGAACTCCTAGATGACGTGTGTCATATGGAATCTCGCTTCGGTCTGTTTGGAGACAATGTTAGTTTCGGTGCAAGATAGGTGCATAGTTTGTGCCTAATGCACCAGAGTCTAAGAAACCATTTTTGACGCACCTGTTTGTACTCCTGGATCAAGAGGCTCAAGTGGAAACTCGGTTCGGTCTGTTTGGAGATAGTGCTAACCTCGATGCAAGATAGGTGCACGGTTTCCATGGAACATACCATATGCTTGGAAATCAATTTGGATGCACCCGATGGAACTCCTTGATGACGTGTGTCATATGGAATCTCACTTTGGTCTGTTTAGCAACAGTGTTAGTTTCGGTGCAATATATGTGCATGGTTTGCGCCTAATGCACCATAGTCTAAGAAATCATTTTGGAAGCACCTGTTGGTACTTCGGTGAAGAGGCTCAATTGGAAGCTCGGTTTGATCTGTTTGGAGATAGTGCTAATCTTTATGCAAGATAGGTGCATGATTTGCAAGGCACATACCATATGCATAGAAATCAATTTGGATGCACCCGATGGAACTCCTTGATGACGTGTGTCATATGGAATCTCGCTTCGGTCTATTTGGAGACATTGTTAGTTTCGGTGCAAGATAGGTGCACAGTTTGCACCTAATGCTGGTCTAAGAAATCATTTTGGACGCACTTGTTGGTACTCCTAGGTGAAGGGGCTCAAGTGGATGCTCGGTTCGGTCTGTTTGGAGATAGTGCTAATCTTGATGCAAGATAGGTGCACGGTTTGCATGGAACATACCAAATGCTTGGAAATCAATCTGGACACACATGATGGAACTCCTAGGTGACGTGTGTCATATGAAATCTTGTTTCAGTCTGTTTGGAGACAGTATTAGTTTCGGTGCAAGATAGGTGCAAGGTTTGCACACAATGCAGCATAGGCTAAGAAACCGTTTTGGATGCACCCGATGGTACTCCTAGGTAAAAGACTCAAGTGAAAGCTCGGTTTGGTCTATTTGGAGATAGTGCTAATCTTGATGCAAGAAAGATGCACGGTCTGCATGGAACATACGACATGCTCAGAAATCAATTTGGACGCACTTGATATAACTCCTTGATGATGTGTGTCATATGGAATCTTGCTTCTGTTCGTTTAGAGACAGTGTTAGTTTTGGAAGAAGATATGTGCACGGTTTACGCCTAATGCACCATAGGCTAAGAAACTATTTTAGACACATCCGATGGTACTCGTAGTTGAAGAGGCTCTAGTGGAGGCTCGATTTGGTCTGTTTGGATATAGTGCAAATCTTGATGCAAGATAGTTGCACAGTTTGCATGGAACGTGCCATATGTTAAGAAATTAATTTGGACGCACCCAATGGAACTCCTAGATGATGTGTGTCATATGGAATCTCGCTCCAGTCTGTTTGGAGACAATGTTAGTTTCGGTGCAAGATAGGTGCATAGTTTCTGCCTAATGCACCATAGTCTAAGAAACCATTTTTGACACACCTGTTTGTACTCCTAGATGAAGAGGCTCAAGTGGAAGCTCAGTTCGGTCTATTAGAGATAGTGCTAATCTTCATGCAAGATAGGTGCACGGTTTGCATGGAACATACCATATGCTTGGAAATCAATTTGGATGCACCCGATGGAACTCCTTGATGACTTGTGTCATATGGAATATCGCTTTGGTCTATTTAGAAATAGTGTTAGTTTCAGTGTAAGATATGTGCATGGTTTGCGCCTACTGCACCATAGTCTAAGAAACCATTTTGGAAGCACCTGTTGGTACGTCGGTGAAGAGGCTCAAGTGGAAGCTCGGTTTGATCTGTTTGGAGATAGTGCTAATCTTGATGCAATATAGGTGCATGATTTGCAAGGAACATACCATATGCTTAGAAATCAATTTGGACGCACCCAATGGAACACCTAGATGACGTGTGTCATATGGAATCTTGCTTCGGTCCGTTTGTAGACATTGTAAGTTTTATTGTAAGATAGGTACACAGTTTGCGCATAATGCACCATAGTCTAAGAAACCAGTTTGGATGCCCTATTTGGTACTCCTGGGTGAAGAGGCTCAAGTGGAAGTTTGGTTCGGTCAGTTTGGAGATTGTGCTAATGCTTATGCAACGTAGGTGCATGGTTTGTATGGAGCATACCATGTACTTGGATATCAATTTGGATGCACCCGATGGACTCCTTGATGACATGTGTCGCTTGTATTCC
>NW_018396419.1:236427-237446 GCF_000003195.3 Sorghum bicolor | reverse complement strand
ACGGAATCTTGCTTCGGTCTGTATGTAGACATTGTAAGTTGTAGTGCAACATTGGTGCTTAGTTTGTGCCTAATGCACCATAGTCTAAGAAATTTTTTTGGATGCACTATTTGGTACTCCTGGGTGAAGAGGCTCAACTGGAAGCTTGGTTCGGTCAGTTTGGAGATAGTGCTAATCCTTATGCAAGGTAGGTGCATGGTTTGCATGGAACATACCATATGCTTGGAAATCAATTTGGATGCATGTGATGGAACTCCTTGATGATGTGTGTCATATGGAATCTCGCTTTGGTGTGCTTTGAGACAGTATTAGTTTTGGTGCAAGATATGTACATCGTTTGCGAATAATGCACCAAAGTCTAAGAAACCATTTTGGAAGTACCTGTTGGTACTCCTAGGTGATGAGGCTCAAGTGGAGGCTCGGTTCGGTCTGTTTGGAGATAGTGCTAATTTTGATGCAAGATAGGTGCACGGTTTGCATGGAACATACCAAATGCCTAGAAATCAATCTAGACGCACATGATGGAACTCCTAGATGATGTGTGTCATACAAAATCTTGCTTCGGTCTGTTTGGAGACAATGTTAGTTTCGGTGCAAGATAGGTGCAAGGTCTGCACATAATGCAGCATAGGCTAAGAAACCATTTTGAACGCACCCGATGGTACTCCTAGGTAAAAGGCTCAAGTGAAAGCTCGGTTTGGTCTATTTGGAGATAGTGCTAATCTTGGTGCAAGATAGATGCACGGTCTGAATGGAATGTACCATATGCTTAGAAATTAATTTGGACACACCCGATAGAACTCCATGATGACGTGTGTCATATGGAATCTCGCTTGTGTGTGCTTAGAGACAGTATTAGTTTCGGTGCAAGTTATGTGCACGGTTTGCGCCTAATGCACCAAAGTCTATGAAACCATTTTGGAAGCACCTGTTGGTACTCCTAGGTGAAGAGGCTCAAGTGGAGGCTTATTTCGGTCTGTTTAGAGATAGTGCTAATCTTGATGCAAGATAGGTGCACG
>NW_018396419.1:210504-212377 GCF_000003195.3 Sorghum bicolor | reverse complement strand
AATAGTGCGTCCAAAATGATTTCTTAGATTATGATGCATTAGGCACAAACTGTGCACCTATCTTGCACTAAAACTTACAATGTCTACAAACGGACTGAAGCAAGATTCCATATGACACACGTAATCTAGTAGTTCCATTGGGTGCATCCAAATTGATTTCTAAGCATATTGTATGTTCCATGCAAATCGTGCATCTATCTTGCATTAAGATTAGCACTATCTCTAAACAGACCGAACCGAGCCTTCACTTGAGCCTCTTCACCTAGGAGTACCAACAGGTGCTTCCAAAATGGTTTCTTAGACTTTGGTGCATTAGGCGCAAACCGTGCAAATATCTTGCACCGAAACTAATACTATCTCTATGCACACCAAAATGATATTCCATATGACACACGTCATCAAGGAGTTCTATCGGGTGTGCCCAAATTAATTTCTAAGCATATGGTACGTTCTATGCAGACCGTTCATCTATCTTGCATAAAGATTAGCACTATATCCAAACAGATCAAACCGAGCTTCCACTTGAGCCTCTTCACCGAAGTACCAACAGGTGCTTCAAAATGGTTTCTTAGACTATCGTGCATTAGACGCAAACCATGCACATATCTTTCAACGAAACTAACACTGTTTCTAAACAGACATAAGAGAGATTCCATATTGCACACATCATCAAGGAGTTCCATCAGGTGCATCCAAATTGATTTCCAATCATATGGTATGTTCCAAGCAAACCGTGCACCTATCTTGCATCAAGATTAGCACTATCTCGAAACAGACTGAACCGAGCGTCCACTTGAGCCTCTTCATCTAGGAGTACAAACAGGTGTGTCAAAAATGGTTTCTTAGACTATGGTGCATTACGCACAAACTATGCACCTATCTTGCACCGAAACTAACATTGTCTCCAAACAGACCGAAGTGAGATTTCATATGACACACGTCATCTAGGAGTTCCATTGGGTGCGTCCAAATTGAGTTCTTAACATATGGTACGTTCCATGCAAACTGTGCAACTATCTTGCATCAAGATCAGCACTTTATCCGAACAGACCAAATCAAGCCTCCACTTGAGCCTCTTCAACTACGAGTGCCATCGAGTGCGTCTAAAATGGTTTCTTAGCCTATGGTGCATTAGGCGTATACCGTGCACATATCTTCTACCAAAACTAACACTGTCTCTAAACGAACTAAAGCAAGATTCCATATGAGACACAACATCAAGGAGTTATATCAGGTGCGTCCTAATTGATTTCTGAGCATATCGTATGTTCCATGCAAACCGTGCATCTATCTTGCATCAAGATTAGAACTATCTCCAAACAGATCAAACTGAGCTTTCACTTGAGCCCCTTGGCCTAGGAGTACCATCGGGAGCGTCCAAAATGGTTTTTTATCCTATCGTGCATTAGGTGCAAACCGTTCACCTATCTTGCATCAAAACTAACACTGTCTCTAAACGGACCGAAGTGAGATTCCATATGACACATGTCATCTATGAGTTCCATCTAGTGCATCCAAATTGATTTCTGAGCATATGGTATGTTCCTTGCAAATCGTGCACCTATCTTGCATCAAGATTAGCACTATCTCTAAACAGACCGAACCGAGCCTCCACTTGAGCCTCTTCACCTAGGAGGACCAACAGATGCTTCCCAAATGGTTTCTTAGACTTTGGTGCATTTGGCGCAAACCATGCACATATCTTGCACCGAAACTAATACTGTCTCTAAGCACACCAAAGCGAGATTCCATATGACACAAATCATCAAGGAGTTCTATCAGGTGTGTCCAAATTAATTTCTAAGCATATGGTATGTTCCATGCAGACCATACATCTATCTTGCATCAGGATTAGCACTATCTCCAAACAGAA
>NW_018396419.1:194403-210013 GCF_000003195.3 Sorghum bicolor | reverse complement strand
CACAATTTTGCGATCATGGTATAGAAAGAAACTGATTTGATCTACCATGATGCATAGAATCTCTATCAAATTGCCAAGGTCTACCTAGCAGAATGTTACAAGCTTGTATAGGCACAACATCACATTCAACAATATCTTTGTAGGATCCGATGGAAAAATTAATTCTCACAAGTCTAGTTACCTTTGCCTTACCACTGTTGTTCAGCCACCGAATGTGATATGGATGTGGATGTGGTTTGGTGGTAAGTGCAAGCTTCTCCACCATGTCGCTGCTAGCCAAGTTGTTGTAGCTACCTCCATCAATAATCAAACGACAAGAACGCTCTTTAATAACATACTTTGTTTGGAACAATGTATGCAGCTGATTCTGCTCTACCTTCTCCGCTTGAGCACTAAGCACACGCTGCACAATAAGACTCTCATAATGCTCTACATTCTCTGCACCTATCTGCTCTTCTATTGCTTCATCCCTACCTGTATCATCAGCAGCAAGCAAAGCACGTGTATCGTCATCAAAATCACTAGCAGAGGAATACCCACCATCAGCGTTAACCACCAAAACACGCTTGTTTGGACAATCTCGCTGTACGTGCCCATGGCCCTTGCATCGATGACATTGTATGTTGCTTGTTCTACCCGTCGATGCCATGGATGAAGTACTCGCAGCAGGCTTTTGCATCATCTTCGCAACTGAATTGGTGGGGCCAGCTCGAGTCTTGTCACTAGATGATGGAGTAGAAATACGTGTAGATGGAGTTGAAGCCATGCGTTGCTGCCATGAATTAGCCTTCCCTGCAGAAATATTATTCCTTGCGCTAGCACGTCGTCCCTGCACTTCCCTTTCAGCTTTACAAGCAAGATGAAACAAACGGGTTACATTATTGTATTCTTTGTAAGCGAGGATGTCCTGAATTTACTAGATGTAAATGAAGGTTTCAAACTCAATCTCTAATGAAGTGGGGTTTCGAAAACAAGAAGACGGGCGGCTGGATCAGCACGCGCGTTTACAAGCAAGTAGCGAAGGCTAAACTTTATCTAATCAAAACCCAGTTGTTCATGGCGGCTCTAGATGTAAATAAATAGAGGGGAGGACGACCAAAGGGGTGCTAGAGTCATCCTCCAACCCTAGGACGCGTCCCTAATGGACTCAACTTGATACATAGGCCATTGGTCCAAAATAGGGTGACGCAGCACCAAAATAGAAAAAGGTGTCGGCACGAAAACAAGGACTGCGCCCGACTCATAAGCTGCATAGATATGGGGTAGGACCCATTGGAAAGTAGACTTCATGAGCTTTCCAACAAGTATAGGAACGTCCCAGTTGGAGTCCATATGACGCCGTGGTGATCCATACAAGTTAGAGTTATTTTCCAGTCCGAATCCAACTCCCAAAACGTGTTGGGTTTGGACTCTTTGTTTCCTTGCTTTAGAAGCGACGTGGTAACTTGATAGAGGATGTTGTGGAGGCTTGGACCTGATCTCCAATTATCTTTGTTAAGTTATCATTCTTCCCATATGCAATCAGCCCTTGAAGTTGGTGTTGCCTCAAATTCCGAATGCAGTTGAACCTTCCCTTGCTGATCTTGTCCATTATTCCAACTGGTGTAGGTGTGGATATATCGATGGTGTTGATGTCCTCATCATGTTCCACGCAAATCGTGCACCTATCTTGCATCAAGATTAGCACTATCTCTAAACAGACCGAACCGAGCCTCCACTTGAGCCTCTGCACCAAGAGTACCAAATAGTGCATCCAAAATGGTTTCTTAGACTAGGTGCATTAGGCGCAAATTGTGCACCTATCTTGCACTGAAACTTACAATGTCTACAGACGGACCGAAGCAAGATTCCATATGACACACGTCATCTAGGAGTACCATTGGGTGCGTCCAAATTGATTTCTAAGCATATGGTATGTTCTTTGCAAATCATGCACCTATCTTGCATCAAGATTAGCAATATCTCCAAACAGGTCAAACCGAGCTTCCACTTGAGCCTCTTCACCGAAGTACCAACAGGTGCTTTCAAGATGGTTTCTTAGACTATGGTGCATTAGGCGCAAACTATGCACATATCTTGCACCGAAACTAACACTGTTTCTAAACATACCAAAGCGAGATTCCATATGACACACGTCATCAAAGAGTTCCATCGGGTGCATCCAAATTGATTTCGAAGCATATGGTATGTTCCATGCAAACCGTGCACCTATCTTGCATCAAGATTAGCACTATCTCTAAACAGACCGAACAGAGCTTCCACTTGAGCCTCTTGATCTAAGAGTACAAATAGGTGCATCAAAAATGCTTTCTGAGACTCTTAGCCTATGGTGCATTAGGCGTAAACCGTGCACATATCTTCTACCAAAACTAACAGTCTCTAACGAACCAAAGCAAGATTCCATATGACACACATCATCAAGGAGTTATATCAGGTGCGTCCTAATTGATTTATTAGCATATCGTATGTTCCATGCAAACCATGCATCTATCTTGCATCTAGATTAGCACTATCTCCAAACTGACCAAACCGAGCTTTCACTTGAGCCCCTTGACCTAGGAGTACCATCGAGTGTGTCCAAAATGGTTTCTTATCCAATGGTGTATTAGGTGCAAACTGTGTACCTATCTTGCACCAAAACTAACACTGTCTCTAAACGGACCGAAGTGAGATTCCATATGGCACATGTCATCTAGGAGTTTCATCTGGTGCGTCCAAATTCATTTCTGAGCATATGGTATGTTCCATGTAAATCATGCACCTATCTTGCATCAAGATTAGCACTATCTCTAAACAGACCGAACTGAGCCTCTACTTGAGCCTCTTCACCTAGGAGTACCAACAGGTGCTTCCAAAATGGTTTCTTAGACTTTGGTGCATTAGGCGCAAACCGTGCACATATCTTGCACCGAAACTAATACTGTCTCTAAGCACACACAAGCGAGATTCCATATGACACACGTCATCATGGAGTTCTATCAGGTGTGTCCAAATTAATTTCTAAGCATATGGTACGTTCCATTCAGACCGTGCATCTACCTTGCACCAAGATTAGCACTATCTCCAAATAGACCAAACCGAGCTTTCACTTGAGCCTTTTACCTAGGAGTACCATCGGGTGCGTTCAAAATGGTTTCTTAGCCTATGCTGCATTATGTGCAGACCTTGCACCTATCTTGCACCGAAACTAACACTGTCTCCAAACAGACCGAAGCAAGATTTTGTATGACACACATCATCTAGGAGTTCCATCATGTGCGTCTAGATTGATTTACACGCATTTGGTATGTTCCATGCAAACCGTGCACCTATCTTGCATCAAGATTAGCACTATCTCCAAACAGACAGAACTGAGCCTCCACTTGAGCCTCATCACCTAGGAGTACCCACAGGTACTTCCAAAATGGTTTCTTAGACTTTGGTGCATTATTCGCAAACCATGTACATATCTTGCACCAAAACTAATATTGTCTCAAAGCACACCAAAGCGAGATTCCATATGACACACGTCATCAAGGAGTTCCATCACATGCATCCAAATTGATTTCCAAGCATATGGTATGTTCCATGCAAACCATGCACCTACCTTGCATAAGGATTAGCACTATCTCCAAACTGACCGAACCAAGCTTCCACTTGAGCCTCTTCACCCAGGAGTACCAAATAGTGCATCCAAAATGGTTTCTTAGACTATGGTGCATTAGGCACAAATTGTGCACCTATCTTGCACTAAAACTTACAATGTCTACATACAGACCGAAGCAAGATTCCATATGACACACGTCATATAGGAGTTCCATTGGGTGTGTCCAAATTGATTTCTAAGCATATGGTATGTTCCTTGCAAATCATGAACCTATCTTGCATCAAGATTAGCACTATCTCCAAACAGATCAAACCGAGCTTCCACTTGAGCCTCTTCACCGAAGTACCAACAGGTGCTTCCAAAATGGTTTCTTAGACTATGGTGCATTAGGCGCAAACCATGGACATATCTTACACCGAAACTAACACTGTTTCTAAACGGACCAAAGCAAGATTCCATATGACACACGTCATCAAGGAGTTCCATCGGGTGCATCCAAATTGATTTCCAATCATATGGTATGTTCCATGCAAACTGTGCACCTATCTTGCATCAAGATTAGCACTATCTCCAAACAGACCGAACCGAGCTTCCACTTGAGCCTCTTCATCTAGAAGTACAAACAGGTCGTCAAAAATGGTTTCTTAGACTGTGGTGCATTAGGCACGAACTATGCACCTATCTTGCACCGAAACTAACATTGTCTCCAAACAGACCGAAGTAAGATTCTATATGACACACGTCATCTAGGACTTCCATTGGGTGCGTCCAAATTGATTTCTTAACATATGGTACGTTCCATGCAAACTTTGCAACTATCTTGCATCAAGATTAGCACTATATCGAACAGACCAAACCGAGCCTCCACTTGAGCCTCTTCACCTAGGAGTACCATCGGATGCGTCTAAAATGGTTTCTTAGCCTATGGTGGATTAGGCGTAACCCGTGCACATATCTTGCACCGAAACTAATACTGTCTCTAAGAACAACAAAGCGAGATTTCATATGACACACGTCATGAAGGAGTTCTATCGGGTGTGTCCAAATTAATTTCTAAATATATGGTACGTTCCATGCAGACCGTGCATCTATATTGCATCAAGATTAGCACTATCTCCAAATAGACCAAACCGAGCTTTCACTTGAGCCTTTTACCTAGGACTACCATCGGGTGCGTCCAAAATGGTTTCTTAGCCTATGCTGCATTATGTGCAAGCCTTGCACCTATCTTGCACCGAAATTAACACTGTCTCCAAATAGACCGAAACAAGATTTCGTATGACACACGTCATCTAGGAGTTCCATCATGTGTGTCCAGATTGATTTCCAAGCATTTGGTATGTTCCATGCAAACCGTGCACCTATCTTGCATCAAGATTAGCACTATCTCTAAATAGACCAAACCGAGCTTCCACTTGAGCCTCTTCATCTAGGAGTACAAACAGGTGCGTCAAAAATGGTTTCTTAGACTATGGTGCATTAGGCACAAACTATGCACCTATTTTGCACCGAAACTAACATTGTCTCCAAACAGACTGAAGCGAGATTCCATATGACACACGTCATGTAGGAGCTCCTTTGGCTGCGTCCAAATCGTGTGTCATATGGAATCTTGCTTTGTTGTTCTTAGAGACAGTATTAGTTTCGGTGCAATATATGTGCACGGGTTACGCCTAATGCACCATAGGCTAAGAAACCATTTTAGACGCATCCGATGGTACTCCTAGGTGAAGAGGCTCAAGTGGAGGCTCGGTTTGGTCTGTTCGATAAAGTGCTAATCTTGATGCAAGATAGTTGCAAAGTTTGCATGGAACGTACCATATGTTAAGAAATCAATTTGGACGCACCCAATGGAACTCCTAGATGACGTGTGTCATATAGAATCTTACTTCGGTCTGTTTGGAGACAATGTTAGTTTCGGTGCAAGATAGGTGCATAGTTTGTGCCTAATGCACCACAGTCTAAGAAACCATTTTTGACGACCTGTTGTACTTCTAGATGAAGAGGCTCAAGTGGAAGCTCGGTTCGGTCTGTTTGGAGATAGTGCTAATCTTGATGCAAGATAGGTGCACAGTTTGCATGGAACATACCATATGATTGGAAATCAATTTGGATGCACCCGATGGAACTCCTTGATGACGTGTGTCATATGGAATCTTGCTTTGGTCCTTTTAGAAACAGTTATAGTTTCGGTGTAAGATATGTCCATGGTTTGCGCCTAATGCACCATAGTCTAAGAAACCATTTTGGAAGCACCTGTTGGTACTTTGGTGAAGAGGCTCAAGTGGAAGCTCGGTTTGATCTGTTTGGAGATAGTGCTAATCTTGATGCAAGATAGGTTCATGATTTGCAAGGAACATACCATATGCTTAGAAATCAATTTGGACACACCCAATAGAACTCCTATATGACGTGTGTCATATGGAATCTTGCTTCGGTCTGTATGTAGACATTGTAAGTTTTAGTGCAAGATAGGTGCACAATTTGTGCCTAATGCACCATAGTCTAAGAAACCATTTTGTAGGCTCTATTTGGTACTCCTGGGTGAAGAGGCTCAAGTGGAAGCTTGGTTCGGTCAGTTTGGAGGTAGTGCTAATCCTTATGCAAGGTAGGTGCATGGTTTGCATGGAACATACCATATGCTTGGAAATCAATTTGGATGCATGTGATGGAACTCCTTGATGACGTGTGTCATATGGAATCTCGCTTTGGTGTGCTTTGAGACAATATTAGTTTTGGTGCAAGATATGTACATGGTTTGCGAATAATGCACCAAAGTCTAAGAAACCATTTTGGAAGTACCTGTGGGTACTCCTAGGTGATGAGGCTCAAGTGGAGGCTCAGTTTTGTCTGTTTGGAGATAGTGCTAATCTTGATGCAAGATAGGTGCACGGTTTGCATGGAACATACCAAATGCGTGGAAATCAATCTAGACGCACATGATGGAACTCCTAGATGATGTGTGTCATACAAAATCTTGCTTCGGTCTGTTTGGAGACAGTGTTAGTTTCGGTGCAAGATAGGTGCAAGGTCTGCACATAATGCAGCATAGGCTAAGAAACCATTTTGAACGCACCCGATGGTACTCCTAGGTAAAAGGCTCAAGTGAAAGCTCGGTTTGGTCTATTTGGAGATAGTGCTAATCTTGGTGCAAGGTAGATGCACGGTCTGAATGGAACGTACCATATGCTTAGAAATTAATTTGGACACACCTGATAGAACTCCATGATGACCTGTGTCATATGGAATCTCGCTTGTGTGTGCTTAGAGACAGTATTAGTTTCGGTGCAAGATATGTGCACGGTTTGCGCCTAATGCACCAAAGTCTAAGAAACCATTTTGGAAGCACCTGTTGGTACTCCTAGGTGAATAGGCTCAAGTAGAGGCTCAGTTTGGTCTGTTTAGAGATAGTGCTAATCTTGATGCAAGATAGGTGCATGATTTACATGGAACATACCATATGCTCAGAAATGAATTTGGACGCACCAGATGAAACTCCTAGATGACATGTGCCATATGGAATCTCACTTCGGTCCGTTTAGAGACAGTGTTAGTTTTGGTGCAAGATAGGTGCACAGTTTGCACCTAATACATCATAGGATAAGAAACCATTTTGGACACACTCGATGGTACTCCTAGGTCAAGGGGCTCAAGTGAAAGCTCGGTTTGGTCAGTTTGGAGATAGTGCTAATCTAGATGCAAGATAGATGCATGGTTTGCATGGAACATACGATATGCTCATAAATCAATTAGGACGCACCTGATATAACTCCTTGATGATGTGTGTCATATGGAATCTTGCTTTGGTTCGTTAGAGACTGTTAGTTTTGGTAGAAGATATGTGCACGGTTTACGCCTAATGCACCATAGGCTAAGAGTCTCAGAAAGCATTTTTGATGCACCTATTTGTACTCTTAGATCAAGAGGCTCAAGTGGAAGCTCTGTTCGGTCTGTTTGGAGATAGTGCTAATCTTGATGCAAGATAGGTGCACGGTTTGCATGGAACATACCATATGCTTCGAAATCAATTTGGATGCACCCGATGGAACTCTTTGATGACGTGTGTCATATGGAATCTCGCTTTGGTATGTTTAGAAACAGTGTTAGTTTCGGTGCAAGATATGTGCATAGTTTGCGCCTAATGCACCATAGTCTAAGAAACCATTTTGAAAGCACCTGTTGGTACTTCGGTGAAGAGGCTCAAGTGGAAGCTCGGTTTGACCTGTTTGGAGATATTGCTAATCTTGATGCAAGATAGGTGCATGATTTGCAAAGAACATATCATATGCTTAGAAATCAATTTGGACGCACCCAATGGAACTCCTAGATGACGTGTGTCATATGGAATCTTGCTTCGGTCCGTTTGTAGACATTGTAAGTTTCAGTGCAAGATAGGTGCACAGTTTTCGCCTAATGCACCTAGTCTAAGAAACCATTTTGGATGCACTATTTGGTACTCTTGGTGAAGAGGCTCAAGTGGAGGCTCGGTTCGGTCTGTTTAGAGATAGTGCTAATCTTGATGCAAGATAGGTGCACGATTTGCATAGAACATACCATATGCTCAGAAGTCAATTTGGACGCACCAGATGGAACTCCTAGATGACATGTGTCATATGGAATCTCACTTCAGTTCGTTTAGAGACAATGTTAGTTTCGGTGCCATAGATGACAGGTGTGTAGTTTGCATCTAATGCACCATAGGATAAGAAACCATTTTGGATGCACCCGATGGTACTCCTAGGTCAAGGGCTCAAGTGAAAGCTCGGTTTGGTCTGTTTGGACATAGTGCTAATCTTGATGCAAGATAGATGCACAGTTTTCTTGGAAACCATGCACCTACCTTGCATAAGGATTAGCACTATGTCCAAACTGACTGAACCAAGCTTCCACTTGAGCCTCTTCAGCCAGGTGTACCAAATAGTGCGTCCAAAATGATTTCTTAGATTATGATGCATTAGGCACAAACTGTGCACCTATCTTGCACTAAAACTTACAATGTCTACAAACGGACTGAAGCAAGATTCCATATGACACACGTAATCTAGTAGTTCCATTGGGTGCATACAAATTGATTTCTAAGCATATTGTATGTTCCATGCAAATCGTGCATCTATCTTGCATTAAGATTAGCACTATCTCTAAACAGACCGAACCGAGCCTTCACTTGAGCCTCTTCACCTAGGAGTACCAACAGGTGCTTCCAAAATGGTTTCTTAGACTTTGGTGCATTAGGCGCAAACCGTGCAAATATCTTGCACCGAAACTAATACTATCTCTATGCACACCAAAATGATATTCCATATGACACACGTCATCAAGGAGTTCTATCGGGTATGCCCAAATTAATTTCTAAGCATATGGTACGTTCTATGCAGACCGTTCATCTATCTTGCATAAAGATTAGCACTATCTCCAAACAGATCAAACCGAGCTTCCACTTGAGCCTCTTCACCGAAGTACCAACAGGTGCTTCAAAATGGTTTCTTAGACTATCGTGCATTAGACGCAAACCATGCACATATCTTTCACCGAAACTAACACTGTTTCTAAACAGACATAAGAGAGATTCCATATTGCACACATCATCAAGGAGTTCCATCAGGTGCATCCAAATTGATTTCCAATCATATGGTATGTTCCAAGCAAACCGTGCACCTATCTTGCATCAAGATTAGCACTATCTCGAAACAGACTGAACCGAGCGTCCACTTGAGCCTCTTCATCTAGGAGTACAAACAGGTGTGTCAAAAATGGTTTCTTAGACTATGGTGCATTACGCACAAACTATGCACCTATCTTGCACCGAAACTAACATTGTCTCCAAACAGACCGAAGTGAGATTTCATATGACACACGTCATCTAGGAGTTCCATTGGGTGCGTCCAAATTGAGTTCTTAACATATGGTACGTTCCATGCAAACTGTGCAACTATCTTGCATCAAGATCAGCACTTTATCCGAACAGACCAAATCAAGCCTCCACTTGAGCCTCTTCAACTACGAGTGCCATCGAGTGCGTCTAAAATGGTTTCTTAGCCTATGGTGCATTAGGCGTATACCGTGCACATATCTTCTACCAAAACTAACACTGTCTCTAAACGAACTAAAGCAAGATTCCATATGAGACACAACATCAAGGAGTTATATCAGGTGCGTCCTAATTGATTTCTGAGCATATCGTATGTTCCATGCAAACCGTGCATCTATCTTGCATCAAGATTAGAACTATCTCCAAACAGATCAAATTGAGCTTTCACTTGAGCCCCTTGGCCTAGGAGTACCATCGGGAGCGTCCAAAATGGTTTTTTATCCTATCGTGCATTAGGTACAAACCGTTCACCTATCTTGCATCAAAACTAACACTGTCTCTAAACGGACCGAAGTGAGATTCCATATGACACATGTCATCTATGAGTTCCATCTAGTGCATCCAAATTGATTTCTGAGCATATGGTATGTTCCTTGCAAATCGTGCACCTATCTTGCATCAAGATTAGCACTATCTCTAAACAGACCGAACCGAGCCTCCACTTGAGCCTCTTCACCTAGGAGGACCAACAGATGCTTCCCAAATGGTTTCTTAGACTTTGGTGCATTTGGCGCAAACCATGCACATATCTTGCACCGAAACTAATACTGTCTCTAAGCACACCAAAGCGAGATTCCATATGACACAAATCATCAAGGAGTTCTATCAGGTGTGTCCAAATTAATTTCTAAGCATATGGTATGTTCCATGCAGACCGTGCATCTATCTTGCATCAAGATTAGCACTATCTCCAAACAGATCAAACTGAGCTTCCACTTGAGCCTCATCACCGAAGTACCAACGGTGCTTCCAAAATAGTTTCTTAGACTATGGTGCATTAGGCACAAACCATCCACATATCTTGCACCGAAACTAACATTGTTTCTAAACAGACCAAAGCGAGATTCCATATGACACACGTCATCAAGGAGTTCCATCGGGTGCATCCAAATTGATTTCCAAGCATATGGTATGTTCCATGCAAACCGTGCACCAATCTTGCATCAAGATTAGCACTATCTCCAAACAGACCGAACCGAGCTTCCACTTGAGCCTCTTCATCTAGGAGTACAAACAGGTGCGTCAAAAATGGTTTCTTAGACTCTGGTGCATTAGTCACAAACTATGCACCTATCTTGCACCGAAACTAACATTGTCTCCAAACAAACCGAAGCGAGATTCCATATGACACACGTCATCTAGGAGTTCCACTGGATGCGTCCAAATTTATTTCTTAACATATGGTACGTTCCATGCAAACTGTGCAACTATCTTGCATCAAGATTAGCACTATATCTGAACAGACAAAATCAATCCTCCACTTGAGCCTCTTCAACTACGAGTACCATCGGGTGCGTCTAAAATTGTTTCTTAGCCTATGGTGCATTAGGCGTATACCGTGCACATATCTTCTACCAAAACTAACACTGTCTCTAAATGAACCGAAGCAAGATTCCATATGAGACACATCAAGGAGTTATATCAGGTGCGTCCTAATTGATTTATGAGCATATCGTCTATTCCATGCAAACCGTGCATCTATCTTGCATCAAGATTAGCACTGTCTCCAAACAGACCAAATCGAGCTTTCACTTGAGCCCCATGACCTAGGAGTACCATCGGGTGTGTCCAAAATGGTTTCTTATCCAATGGTGCATTAGGTGCAAACCGTGTGATGAGGACATCAACACCAGCGATACATCCTCTCCGACACAACCTATAGCTGGTCCTCTTACTCGTGCTCGTGTTCGTCAACTTAATAATCAAGTGAGTTCCTTGATAAGCTCGTGTCCATCTTGTTTAGACAATGGAAACGCGTGCACTCTTGTTTTGATTAGGAACCAAGGAGAAGACCGAAAGGGAGAAGGACTCACGCTCGCTGGATTCGGACAGCAGCAAAGCGCCAACTTGTGACCGTTACCACGGTTGCATAACGGTTGCATACGGATTCAGATTCAGGCGCTTCAGGACTTGTTGGAAAGCTTATCAAGTCTACTTTCATATGAATCAAGTCCCACGTCAATACCTGTTCGGCAGCAGCAGCAATGATCCAATTACCGTCGATAGGTCTTGCTGTCCAGGGTGCTGCGTCACCTCATTTTGGGCTGATGGCCCATGTATCAAGTTGGGTCCATTAGGGACGCGTCCTAGGGTTGGAGGACGACCCCAACACCTCTTTGGTCATCAATCCATCTACTTATATCCCTCTAGAGTCGCCATGGTCGTTGGGTTTTGTTTAGATCAAGTTTAGCCTTCGCTACTTGCTTGTAGGCGCGCGTGCAGGATCAGCCGCCCGTCTCCTTGTCTTCGGAACCCCATTGTTGATTCAGATTCAGTTTGAAACCTTCAATTCATCTTGCAAATTCAGTGCTTGTTTCCTTGTTTTTGCTAGTTCTTCGATTGCTTGCAGGACGGGAGCCCTAGGGGCTGGTTGTCGCGCTCCACAAGATCGTGACGGCTATTGGACGTGGTGTATCGGTTGCTAAGGCGCGGTGTTGAGGGCTGTAGTCGGGCCGTGAACGTCATCTCCATCCACCAATCGAGTTATCCCCGTCTCTGATCAAAAGATCGGGCAAAAACCCTAGCGGGTTCGCATCAGTTGGTAATCAGAGCAAGGTTCTTCGGTGAGAGACTTCTAATCCTTTGCTGTTTTTAATTAATTTCCTATAGTCCTGAAAAGCCAAAAAAATATAGTAGATTAGTTTTTCCATAATCCTATTAAACCTTTGTGCCTTGGCTAGTACCGTTTTAGTTAGGGCTTGTTGAATTTGCGTTGCTTTGGTTTGTGTCGAGTTGCTGGTCTTAGTGTCTAGTCCTTTAGAGTTTCGAGTTCTTGTCACCATCTATACACAGCCGAGTATTACCATATCTTCTCTCTGTCGAATCTGTTGCGAAGTCCGAATTGAACTGTGGTCTTGGTCCGGATCGAGTAGAGTTCCAATCTGAGTTCCACCAACGTGATAAAAAAAGAAGGAAACCAAGTAGAACTCGACAATAGGTGGAATCCGTTTTGTGGTTGGTTCTGAGTGGAAACCGAATAGAACTTGGAGTCTGCTTGTTAATATAGCCTGAACTCCGTCTATGTGAGTCCTTCTGTGATCCAAAAAGAAAGATAACTCCATACTTGTTCGGCCTTACTCTTCGGAAAAAAGTGTGTGTAGCGAATTGCTCTTTTGTATTCTTTTGTTCATATAATCAGTTTTTGAGGTTGCCCAAAAAAAGAAAAAAAAGAAAAGAGAAAAGATTAAAAAAAGGGGCTGTTTTTCATATTGATTTTAGGTTTGTTTCACCTTGTTTTCGGGGGTGTGCTGTGGTTTTCCTTTGTGTCCAGGCTCGCGTCTCTAGCACGGTCTAGCCTAGGACCAGCACAGTACCATCGTCGAACGCTTATTCAGCTCGCTTTTATAACTAACGTGGTGCTAGTTCGTTCCTTGTTTAAGCCCACCTATAGCTCCAAATACTCTACAGCTTGACAGGTCTTGTGCTGCAGCGCCGATACACTTCGTCCATTGTTGTACACTTGTTGGCAGACGACCCCTCCTGTCAAGCAAGGTAAGAATTGGTAAGAACTTGTGTTACAGGTTGAGTGTGAGCGACTTGCTGTAGCTACATCCTAGTAGTTGTAGGGCTTTTATTTCTTCACATGCCTTTTTCTTGTCTTTGTCTTTGAACCATGCCAGGGGCAGATGATGGTAACGAAACACCACATACACCTCGCACTAAGGGCATCATACAACATTTTGAAAGGAAAGTGAAGCTGCACACAGAGGGACTTGATAACGACTTGCAGGTGACAAATGAAAAGCTGGGGCAGTTGGAGGCTATGCAGATTGCCACAAACAACAAGCTCACAAGTTTGGAGGAATCCGTTGCTAGTGTGGACAAAAGCCTTGCTGCTCTCCTAAGGCGATTTGATGATTTCCACACCGAAGATAAAGAGAAGCATAAAGAAGAAAAGGAGGGAGATCGAGAGCACGGTAGTCATGAAGATAACTACACTGGTGATACTGAACATGATGATCAAGACACTCGTGATCGACGTCGCCTTCGTCACAACCGTAGAGGTATGGGTGGCAACCGCCGACGCGAGGTACACAATAATGATGATGCTTTCAGTAAGATTAAATTTAAGATACCTCCTTTTGATGGTAAATATGACCCTGATGCTTACATCACTTGGGAGATTGCTGTTGATCAAAAGTTTGCATGTCATGAATTTCCTGAGACTACACGTGTTAGGGCTGCTACTAGTGAGTTTACAGATTTTGCTTCTGTTTGGTGGATAGAATATGGAAAGAAAAATCCTAATAACTTACCTAGAACTTGGGATGCGCTGAAAAGGGCCATAAGAGCTAGATTTGTTCCATCTTATTATGCGCGTGATATGATAAATAAGTTGCAGCAATTAAGACAAGGTGCTAAAAGTGTAGAAGAATATTATCAGGAATTACAAACGGGTATGTTGCGTTGTAACCTAGAGGAGGATGAGGAACCGACTATGGCTAGATTTTTGGGTGGGTTAAATCGGGAAATTCAGGACATCCTCGCTTACAAAGAATACAATAATGTAACCCGTTTGTTTCATCTTGCTTGTAAAGCTGAAAGGGAAGTGCAAGGACGACGTGCTAGCGCAAGGAGTAATATTTCTGCAGGGAAGACTAATTCATGGCAGCAACGCATGGCTTCAACTCCATCTACGCGTATTTCTACTCCATCATCTAGTGACAAGACTCGAGCTGCCCCCACCAATTCAGTTGCGAAGACGATGCAAAAGCCTGCTGCGAGTACTTCATCCGTGGCATCGACGGGTAGAACAAGCAACATACAATGTCACCGGTGCAAGGGATATGGGCACATGATGCGTGACTGTCCAAACAAGCGAGTTATGATTGTCAGGGATGATGGTGAGTACTCATCTGCTAGTGATTTTGATGAGGATACGCTTGCACTGCTTGCGACTGACCATGCAGGTAATGAAGATCAAATAGAAGAACATATTAATGCAGGTGAAGCGGACCACTATGAGAGCTTGATCGTGCAGCGAGTGCTTAGTGCACAAATGGAGATGGCGGAGCAAAATCAGCGACACATTTTATTCCAAACAAAGTGTGTCATCAAAGAGCATTCTTGTCGCATGATCATTGATGGAGGTAGCTGCAACAACTTGGCAAGCAGCGATATGGTGCAGAAGCTTGCTGTAACAGAACCGACCAAATTATAAGAGATTAAGCCTAATAGTGACCATTTGCATAGTCGAACCATCACGCTTAAGCCCATATAATCCCGGTAGTCCGTGAAATCTCGAAGGATTTCAAACCACACATCGCATACAGCCAAGATCGTAATAAGTTTAGCGGTCGCCATCCACAAGTACATCCAAATTACAACATTCATGAAACACATCGGAGTGCTTATAGTTATTACAAACCAAGTTCTTCAAGTAGCGGAAGCTTCATATTTCGAAAATACAACACACACGATAAGTCTGATACAGTGCCATAGTTCGGTCATTCCCACAAAAGCAAAAGAAGAGACAGAGTGACCATCGCCCTTGGTCTAGTCATCACCCATAGCTGGGTACAGACAGAGGATGCAATAACCGTAGTACATTTGACCATCTGCAAAACAACATGGGAATAGAACCCTGAGTACGAGAAGGTACTCAGCTAGACTTACCCGTCATAACTTAAAATAAAGACTCATCAAGGATCATGAAGGCTATTTAGTGGGGTAGCTGACAACCATTTTGCAAAAACCGCAAGGTTTTATTACCTGAACCTACAATAATCTTTTCTGCTTTTAATCTGCTCAAGTTGAAAGTATCATTACCTATTCTCTAGGTTTGCTCCTGTGCTATTACAAGCAAGTATGAGACTATGATAGTACCTCATCACAGCAATCCTAAACCTGTTTCCTTATACCCCAAGTGTTCCATAGTCCTTACTACGAGGACGAAGCTCATGTCAAGTGCTCACTATCCAGGAGCGATGGCGATC
>NW_018396419.1:188253-191865 GCF_000003195.3 Sorghum bicolor | reverse complement strand
CTCAAATTCCATAGCTCCAAAAATTGCACAAAAATATTCTAAATGCTGCTCACACATAAATCAACCTAATTTGAATTTTTCACAATTTTAGGAGCAAGTATCATATTTTTAACATATTTAAAACACATGAAATAAAGCACATAAAATCATAATTTGCTCAAGAGTGTCATGCTCATGATGCTTATGTTTGATGGAATGCTTATGCATGACTTTGGTGAGACTAAGTGCATGCTTAACACCTAGGGTGTTACAGCCCTTCCCCCCTTAGGGAAATCTCGTCCCGAGATTTTGGGTTACTAACCATTTCTTGTGAAATTTTGGATAAACTGCTTTTAAGTAATCCTCCGTTTCCCAAGTGGCATCCCTATCGTCATGATGACTCCACACCACTTTATAAGTTCTGACAATACTGTTTCGGGTTACTCGCTCCTTGGTATCCACGATCCCCACTGGCTGCTCTTTATACTCTAAGTCTGCTTTTATTTTGATCCCTCGAGGTTCGACTCTTTGCTCAGGCACTTTCAAACATTTCCGTAGTTGCGACACATGGAAGACCGGAAAGATCGAGCTCATCTCTTCAGGTAACTGAATCTTATAGGCCACCGGGCCTTTCCTCTCTAGTACTTGGTACGGTCCCACATATCTGGGTGCGAGCTTGCTTCGAACTCGGAAACGTTGAACTTTCTTCATTGGTGTAACCTTGAGGTACACATAGTCACCTATGTTGAATTCAAGTGGCCTTCTTCTCTTATCAGCATAACTCTTCTGTCGTGATTGCGCTGCTTGCATATGTTGCTGTATAATCTGTACCTTTTTCTCGGCATCATTCACAAAGTCGATACCATAATATCTTCTTTCACCAGGTTCAACCCAGTTTAACGGAGTTCGACACCTTCGACCATACAAAGCTTCAAACGGAGCCATCTTGATGCTCTCTTGATAACTGTTATTGTAGGAGAATTCAGCCAAAGGTAACCACGATTCCCATGATCCCTTGGATGATAGCACACAGGCCCTCAACATATCTTCCAACACTTGATTTAACCTCTCGGTCTGACCTGAAGTCTGGGGATGATACGCCGTGCTTCTTATCAGACTGGTCCCCAAGCTCTTATGCATGCGCTCCCAGAAGTGAGCAGTGAACTGCGGTCCTCTATCTGATATGATAGTTTTGGGAATACCATGCAATTTGACGATCTCAGCCATATATATGTCAGCATACTCGGGAGGTCTGTATGTGTTCTTGACTGGAATGAAATGAGCCGACTTGGTTAATCGATCTATGATTACCCAAATCGAGTCATTCCCCTTCCTGGTTGTCGGTAAGCCGGTGATAAAGTCCATACTGACCTCTTCCCATTTCCACTCCGGAACTGATAACGGTTGTAACAGACCTGCAGGTTTCATATGGATGGCCTTAACTCTGCAACACGTGTCACATCGGGCCACATAAGCTGCTATTTCTTTCTTCATCTTGGTCCACCAAAAGTGGGGCCTTAGATCTTGATACATCTTGCTACTGCCAGGATGAATAGAAAGCTTAGAGAGATGGGCTTCATCCATGATGCGATTCTTCAACTCCCGATCTTTCGGGACCACTAACCGCTGTTGAAACCACAGTACTCCCTTCTCATCAACCCGAAACTGAGTCTTTGGGTCATCCTTGATCTTCTCTTTGATGTGGAAAATACCCTTGTCTGTTTTCTGACCTTCAATGACTTGACTCTCAAGTGAACAACTGAGTTGTATATGACATAAGACCTCAGGATGCATAAGGTTGAACCCATCTTCGAACAACGGTTGAACCAATTGATAGTGGGGTTTACGACTTAGAGCATCTGCTACTACATTAGCCTTGCCTGGATGATAGTGAACTTCCAGGTCATAGTCCTTGATTAGCTCTAACCACCGTCGTTGCCTCATATTCAGCTCGGACTGCGTGAAGATGTACTTCAAACTCTTGTGATCGGTGTAAATGTGACACTTATTTCCTAGCAGATAATGTCTCCAGATCTTCAAAGCATGCACCACAGCTGCTAACTCAAGATCGTGCGTTGGATAGTTGACTTCATGCTTTCTCAACTGTCGGGAAGCATAAGCTATCACCCTGCCATCTTGCATCAACACACACCCCAAGCCACTCTTCGATGCGTCACAAAACACATCAAAAGGCTCCTCTATATTAGGTTGTGCCAGAACGGGAGCAGTGGTTAGTAACCTTCGCAAGGTGCGGAAGGCTAACTCACATCCTTCCGTCCAGACGAACTTATGATCCTTTTGTAGCAAACTTGTCATTGGCTTAGCAATCTTGGAGAAGTCAGGTATGAAACGACGATAATACCCGGCCAGACCAAGAAAACTTCTAACTTCCGAGACAGAAGTTGGTGCTTTCCAGTCCATGACTTCCTGCACTTTTGATGGATCCACGGCAATTCCTTCTTCAGACAAAATGTGCCCCAGGAACGGAACTTTCTTCAACCAGAACTCACACTTGCTGAACTTGGCATATAACTGATGCTCTCGTAATCGTGTCAGCACGATTCTCAGATGTTCGGCGTGATCTTGCTCATTCTCTGAATACACCAGGATATCATCGATAAACACCACAACAAACTTATCCAATTCTGGCATAAAGACTGAATTCATCAGATACATAAAGTATGCAGGAGCATTTGTCAACCCAAAGGACATGACAAGATACTCGTACAACCCATATCTGGTGGAGAAAGCAGTCTTCGGGATATCTTGCGGACGAATCTTGATTTGGTGATACCCGGATCTCAAATCTATCTTAGAGAACACTCTTGCCTTGGATAACTGATCAAACAAGATATCAATCCTTGGCAAGGGATACTTATTTTTGATTGTCACTGCATTGAGTGGACGATAGTCCACGCACATGCGCAACGACTGATCCTTCTTTTTCACAAACAACGCTGGACAACCCCATTCCGACGAGCTGGGCCGGATGAACCCTTTCTCTAACAACTCCTTCAGTTGTTTCTTCAATTCTGCGAGTTCGTTGGGTGGCATCCGGTACGGCCTTCTGGATATTGGTGCTGTACCCGGTATCAACTCGATTGCAAACTCTACCTCCCTATCCGGGGGAAGTCCTGGTAACTCCTCGGGAAACACATCGGGAAACTCACAGACTACTGGGATCTGTGGTAAAGGAACCACGTGCGTAGCACAGGAGATGCTAGCAAAGTCAAGACGACGGGGCAGAGGTACTTGAAAAGAGTTACTGCCCTGTGGTTCTCTGAGAGATAACATCCTCTTTCCAGTATCTATGACCGCATCCCATTCTCTCATCCATTTCATGCCCATGATAACATCCAAAACTAACCCAGGCATGACCACTAGATTTACCCGAAAAACTCGGCCACTTACATCCAGGGTTGCCCCTCGGACCACTTCATTGGTCAACACATCTGCCCCTGCTGAGCTGATGCGGTAGCCATAGCCCAGATCTGTAACTGGTTGATTATGCTTTTGTGCAAATGCTTGGCTCATGAATGAATGCGACGATCCAGAATCAAACAAAACAACTGCAAGATGTTGGTTGACAGAAAACATACCAGCGGTTACCGTTCTCAATCCGGATGTCCTCAA
>NW_018396419.1:98797-169926 GCF_000003195.3 Sorghum bicolor | reverse complement strand
TGTTTCAAGATTCATGATCAGAATGGATAATAAACTCTTTGGGCCACAAATAATGCTGCCATGTCTCTAATGTTCTAACAAGAGCATAGAGTTCTTTATCATAAGTTGAATAATTGAGAACAGGCCCACTCAATTTCTCACTAAAATATGCAATAGGTTTTCCCTCTTGTAATAAAACACCTCCCAAACCAATTCCACTAGCATCACATTCAAGCTCAAAAGTCTTATTAAAATCAGGAAGTTGTAGGAGAGGTGCATGAGTTAACTTATCTTTCAACATGTTGAATGAATTCTCTTGTGCTTTGCCCCAATCAAAAGGCACCTCCTTCTTTGTAAGCTCATTCAATGGTGCAGCGATGGTGCTGAAATCCTTCACAAAATGGCGATAGAATCCAGCAAGTCCTAGAAAACTCCGCACTTGGGTGATAGTATTTGGGACAGGCCATCCCTGTATAGCTTCCACCTTGGCTTGATCAACCTCAATTCCCTGTGGAGTCACAACATAACCAAGAAAAGACACTCGATCGGTGCAAAAGGTGCACTTCTCAAGGTTACCAAATAAACGTGCCTCGCGTAGTGCATTAAAAACAGCACGTAAATGATCAAGATGTTCATCCAATGATTTGCTGTAAATCAATATGTCATCAAAATATACGACAACAAATTTCCCAATGAAAGCACGCAAAACCTCGTTCATTAATCTCATGAAAGTACTAGGTGCATTAGTTAACCCAAAAGGCATAACTAACCACTCATACAAACCGAACTTAGTTTTGAAAGCAGTTTTCCATTCATCTCCCAATTTCATACGAATCTGGTGGTACCCACTACGTAAATCAACTTTTGAAAACACAACAGCACCACTCAGTTCATCTAGCATATCATCTAATCGTGGAATAGGGTGTCGATATCGAATGGTGATATTATTAATAGCTCTACAATCAACACACATACGCCATGTTCCATCTTTGTTAGGCACTAAAATTACTGGAACAGCACAAGGACTAAGAGATTCTCGGACATAACCTTTGTCTAGTAGTTCTTGCACTTGTCGCTGAATTTCCTTTGTTTCCTCCGGGTTTGTCCTGTATGGTGCACGATTTGGCAAAACTGCTCCAGGAATAAGATCAATTTGGTGCTCAATCCCGCGTAGTGGAGGCAGCCCCGCTGGTACCTCACATGGAAACACATCAGAATACTCCTGCAAAACGTTAGCAACAGCAGGGGGCAAAGAACATTGCATATCCTCAATTGAAATCAAAGCATCCTTGCATATCAAAGCATAAGCAACAGAAGTGGATGCATTGAACTCATTAATATCTGATTTGGTAGCTATCATACAACGTCCTTTCAGTTTTATCTCATCTTTGTTACCAATTACAGATTTATCATTTTTATTGCTCTCACTCTTTGCTTTAGTAGCCCTAGCAACATCAGTTTGCATAATAGTTACAGGGGACATAGGATGCAACACAATTTTGCGATCATGGTATAGAAAAGAATACTGATTTGATCTACCATGATGCATAGAATCTCTATCAAATTGCCAAGGTCTACCTAGCAGAATGTTACAAGCTTGCATAGGCACAACATCACATTCAACAATATCTTTGTAGGATCCGATGGAAAAATTAATTCTCACAAGTCTAGTTACCTTTGCCTTACCACTGTTGTTCAGCCATTGGATGTAGTAGGGATGCGGGTGTGGTTTGGTGTTGAGGGCAAGCTTCTGCACCATATCGCTGCTTGCCAAGTTGTTGCAGCTACCTCCATCAATGATCATGCGACAAGAACGCTCTTGGATGACACACTTTGTTTGGAATAAAATGTGTCGCTGATTTTGTTCCGCCATCTCCATTTGTGCACTAAGCACTCGCTGCACGATCAAGCTCTCATTGTGGTCCGCTTCACCTGCATTAATATGTTCTTCTATTTGATCTTCATTACCTGCATGGTCAGTCGCAAGCAGTGCAAGCGTATCCTCATCAAAATCACTAGCAGATGAGTACTCACCATCATCCCTGACAATCATAACTCGCTTGTTTGGGCAGTCACGCATCATGTGCCCATATCCCTTGTACCGATGACATTGTATGTTGCTTGTTCTACCCGTCGATGCCACGGATGAAGTACTCGCAGCAGGCTTTTGCATCGTCTTCGCAACTGAATTGGTGGGGGCAGCTCGAGCCTTGTCACTAGATGATGGAGTAGAAATACGTGTAGATGGAGTTGAAGCCATGTGTTGCTGCCATGAATTAGCCTTCCCTGCAGAAATATTACTCCTAGCACTAGCACGTCGTCCCTGCACTTCCCTTTCAGCTTTACAAGCAAGATGAAACAAACGGGTTACATTATTGTATTCTTTGTAAGCGAGGATGTCTTGAATTTCCTGATTTAACCCACCCAAAAATCTAGCCATAGCCGGTTCCTCATCCTCCTCTAGGTTACAACGCAACATACCCGTTTGTAATTCCTGATAATATTCTTCTACACTTTTAGCACCTAGTCTTAACTGCTGCAACTTATTTATCATATCACGCGCATAGTAAGATGGAACAAATCTAGCTCTCATGGCCCTTTTCAGCGCATCCCAAGTTCTAGGTAAGTTATTAGGATTTTTCTTTCCATATTCTATCCACCAAACAGAAGCAAAATCTGTAAACTCACTAGTAGCAGCCCTAACACGTGTAGTCTCAGGAAATTCATGACATGCAAACTTTTGATCAACAGCAATCTCCCAAGTGATGTAAGCATCAGGGTCATATTTACCATCAAAAGGGGGTATCTTAAATTTAATCTTACTGAAAGCATCATCATTATTGTGTACCTCGCGTCGGCGGTTGCCACCCATACCTCTACGGTTGTGACGAAGGCGACGTCGATCACGAGTGTTTTGATCATCATGTTCAGTATCACCAGTGTAGTCATCTTCATGACTACCGTGCTCTCGATCTCCCTCCTTTTCTTCTTTATGTTTCTCTTTATCTTCGGTGTGGAAAGCATCAAATCGCCTTAGGAGAGCAGCAAGGCTTTTGTCCACACTAGCAACGGATTCCTCCAAACATGTGAGCTTGTTGTTTGTGGCAATCTGCGTAGCCTCCAACTGCCCCAGCTTTTCATTCGTCACCTGCAAGTCGTTATCAAGTCCCTCTGTGTGCAGCTTCACTTTCCTTTCAAAATGTTGTATGATGCCCTTAGTGCGAGGTGTAAGTGGTGTTTCGTTACCATCATCTGCCCCTGGCATGGTTCAAAGACAAAGACAACAAAAAGACAAGTGAAGAAATAAAAGCCCTACAACTACTAGGATGTAGCTACAGCAAGTCGCTCACACTCAACCTGTAACACAAGTTCTTACCAATTCTTACCTTGCTTGACAGGAGGGGTCGTCTGCCAACAAGTGTACAGCAATGGACGAAGTGTATCGGTGCTGTAGCACAAGACCTGTCAAGCTGTAGAGTATGTGGAGCTATAGGTGGGCTGAAACAAGGAACGAACTAGCACCACGTTAGTTATAAAAGCGAGCTGAATAAGCGTTCGACGATGGTACTGTGCTGGTCCTAGGCTAGACCGTGCTAGAGACGCGAGCCTGGACACAAAGGAAAACCACAGCACACCCCCGAAAACAAGGTGGAAGAAACCTAAAATCAATATGAAAAACAGCCCCTTTTTTTTCTTTTGAATCTTTTCTCTTTTCTTTTTTTTCTTTTTTTTTCTTTTTTTGGGCAACCTCAAAAACTGATTATATGAACAAAGGAATACAAAAGAGCAATTCGCTACACACACACACACTCTCTCTCTCTCTAGAGTAAGGCCGAGCAAGTATGGAGTTATCTTTCTTTTTGGATCACAGTTCAATTCGGACTTCACAACAGATTCGACAGAGAGAAGATATGGTAATACTCGGCTGTGTATAGATGGTGACAAGAACTCGAAACTCTAAAGGACTAGACACTAAGACCAGCAACTCGACACAAACCGAAGCAACGCAAATTCAACAAGCCCTAACTAAAACGGTACTAGCCAAGGCACAAAGGTTTAATAGGATTATGGAAAAACTAATCTACTATATTTTTTTGGCTTTTCTGGACTATAGGAAATTAATTAAAAACAGCAAAGGATTAGAAGTCTCTCACCGAAGAACCTTGCTCTGATTACCAACTGATGCGAACCCGCTAGGGTTTTTGGCCTGATCTTTCGATGAGAGGCGCTGGATAACTCGATTAGTGGATGGAGATGACGTTCATGGCCCGACTACAGCCCTCAAGACCGCGCCTTAGCAACCGATACACCACGTCCAACAGCCGTCACGATCTTGTGGAGCGCGACAACCAGCCCCTAGGGCTCCCGTCCTGCAAGCAATCGAAGAACTAGCAAGAACGAGGAAACAAGCACTGAATTTGCAAGATGAATTGAAGGTTTCAAACTGAATCTGAATCAACAATGGGGTTCCGAAGACAAGGAGACGGGCGGCTGATCCTGCACGCGCGCCTACAAGCAAGTAGCGAAGGCTAAACTTGATCTAAACAAAACCCAGTTGTTCATGGCGGCTCTAGATGTAAATAAATAGAGGGGAGGACGACCAAAGGGGTGCTAGAGTCGTCCTCCAACCTTAGGACGTGTCCCTAATGGACTCAACTTGATACATGGGCCATTGGTCCAAAATAGGGTGACGCAGTACCAAAACAGAAAAAGGTGTCGGCACGAAAACAAGGACTGCGCCCGACTCATAAGCTGCATAGATATGTGGTTGGACCCATTGGAAAGTAGACTTCATGAGCTTTCCAACAAGTATAGGAACGTCCCAGTTGGAGTCCATATGACGCCGTGGTGATCCATACAAGTTAGAGTTATTTTCCAGTCCGAATCCAACTCCCAAAACGTGTTGGGTTTGGACTCTTTGTTTCCTTGCTTTAGAAGCGACGTGGTAACTTGATAGAGGATGTTGTGGAGGCTTGGACCTGATCTCCAATCACCTTTGTTAAGTTATCACTCTTCCCATATGCAATCAGCCCTTGAAGTTGGTGTTGCCTCAAATTCTGAATGCAGTTGAACCTTCCCTTGCTGATCTTGTCCATTATTCCTGAGCAACACGAAAGTGCACGTATCTCCATTGTCTAAATATGATTGACAAGAGTTTAAAACTGAACTTACTTGAAGGTTGAGTTGACGGGCACGAGCACGAGTAAGAGGACCAGCTATAGGTTGTGTCGGAGATGTAGGACCAGCTATGGTTATGTCGGAGAGGATGTAGGAGAGGATGTATCGCTGGTGTTGATGTCCTCATCAACATGTCATCTAGGAGTTCCATCTAGTGCGTCCAAATTGATTTCTGAGCATATGGTATGTTCCATGCAAATCGTGCACCTATCTTGCATCAAGATTAGCACTATCTCTAAACAGACCGAACCGAACCTCCACTTGAGCCTCTTCACCTAAGAGTACCAACAGGTGTTTCCAAAATTGTTTCTTAGCCTTTGGTGCATTAGGCGCAAACCGTGCACAGATCTTGCACCAAAACAAATACTGTTTCTAAGCACACCAAAGCGAGATTCCATATGACACACGTCATCAAGGAGTTCTATCGGGTGTGTCCAAATTAATTTCTAAGCATATGGTACGTTCCATGCAGACCGTGCATCTATCTTGCATCAAGATTAGCACTATCTCCAAATAGACCAAACCGAGCTTTCACTTGAGCCTTTTACCTAGGAGTACGATCGGGTGCGTCCAAAATGATTTCTTAGCCTATGCTGCATTATGTGCAAACCTTGCACCTATCTTGCACTAAAACTAACACTGTCTCCAAACAGACCGAAGCAAGATTTCATATGACACACGTCATCTAGGAGTTCCATCATGTGCGTCCAGATTGATTTCCAAGCATTTGGTATGTTCCATACAAACCGTGCACCTGTCTTACATCAAGATTAGTACTATCTCCAAACAGACCGAACCGAGCATCCACTTGAGCCCCTTCACCTAGGAGACCAACAAGTGCGTCCAAAATGGTTTCTTAGACTATAGTGCATTAGGTGCAAACTGTGCACCTATCCTGCACCGAAACTAACAATGTCTCCAAATGGACTGGTGAGATTCCATATGACACACGTCATCAAGGAGTTCCATCGGGTGCATCCAAATTGATTTCCAAGCATATGGTATGTTCCATGCAAACCATGCACCTACCGTGCATAAGGATTAGCACTATCTCCAAACTAACCGAACCAAGCTTCCACTTGAGCCCCTTCACCCAGGAGTACCAAATAGTGCGTCTATGGTTTCTTAGACTATGGTGCATTAGGCGCAAACTTTGCACCTATCTTGCACTAAAACTTACAATATCTACAAACAGACTAAAGCAAGATTCCATATGACACACGTCATCTAGGAGTTCCATTGGGTGCGTCCAAATAGATTTCTAAGCATATGGTATGTTCCTTGCAAATCATGTACCTATCTTGCATCAAGATTAGCACTATCTCCAAACAGATGAAACCGAGCTCGCACTTGAGCCTAGGAGTACAAACAGGTGCGTCAAAAATGGTTTCTTAGACTATGGTGCATTAGACACAAACTATGCACCTATCTTGCACCGAAACTAACATTGTCTCCAAACAATCCGAAGCGAGATTCCATATGACACACGTCATCTAGGAGTTCCATTGGATGCGTCCAAATTTATTTCTTAACATATGGTACGTTCCATGCAAACTGTGCAACTATCTTGCATCAAGATTAGCACTATATCTGAACAGACCAAATCAAGCCTCCACTTGAGCCTCTTCAACTACGAGTACCATCCGCTGCGTCTAAAATGGTTTCTTAGCCTATGGTGCATTAGGCGTATACCGTGCACATATCTTCTACCAAAACTAACACTGTCTCTAAATGAACCGAAGCAAGATTCCATATGAGACACATCATCAAGGAGTTATCACGTGCGTCCTAATTGATTTCTGAGCATATCGTCTGTTCCATGCGAACCGTGCATCTATCTTGCATCAAGATTATCACTATCTCCAAACAGACCAAATGGAGCTTTCACTTGAGCCACTTGACCTAGGAGTACCATCGGGTGCGTCCAAAATGGTTTCTTATCCTATGGTGCATTAGGTGCAAACCATGCACCTATCGTGCACCAAAACTAGCACTGTCTCTAAACGGACCGAAGTGAGATTCCATATGACACATGTCATCTAGGAGTTCCATCTAGTGCGTCCAAATTGATTTCGGAGCATATGGTATGTTCCATGCAAATCGTGCACCTATCTTGCATCAAGATTAGCACTATCTCTAAACAGACCGAACCGAGCCTCCACTTGAGCCTCTTCACCTAAGAGTACCAACAGGTGTTTCCAAAATTGTTTCTTAGTCTTTGGTGCATTAGGCGCAAACCGTGCACAGATCTTGCACCAAAACAAATACTGTCTCTAAGCACACCAAAGCGAGATTCCATATGACACACGTCATCAAGGAGTTCTATCGGGTGTGTCCAAATTAATTTCTAAGCATATGGTACGTTCCATGCAGACCGTGCATCTATCTTGCATCAAGATTAGCACTATCTCCAAAATAGACCAAACCAAGCTTTCACATGAGCCTTTTACCTAGGAGTATGATCGGGTGCGTCCAAAATGATTTCTTAGCCTATGCTGCATTATGTGCAAACCTTGCACCTATCTTGCACTAAAACTAACACTGTCTCCAAACAGACCGAAGCAAGATTTCGTATGACACACGTCATCTAGGAGTTCCATCATGTGCGTCCAGATTGATTTGCAAGCATTTGGTATGTTCCATGCAAACTGTGCACCTATCTTGCATCAAGATTAGCACTATCTCCAAACAGACCGAACCGAGCATCCACTTGAGCCCCTTCACCTAGGAGACCAACAAGTGCGTCCAAAATGGTTTCTTAGACTATGGTGCATTAGGTGCAAATTGTGCACCTATCTTGCACCAAAACTAACAATGTCTCCAAATAGACCGGTAAGATTCCATATGACACACATCATCAAGGAGTTCCATCGGGTGCATCCAAATTGATTTCCAAGCATATGGTATGTTCCATGCAAACCATGCACCTACCTTGCATAAGGATTAGCACTATCTCCAAACTAACCGAACCAAGCTTCCACTTGAGCCTCTTCACCCAGGAGTACCAAATAGTGCATCTATGGTTTCTTAGATTATGGTGCATTAGGCGCAAACTTTGCACCTATCTTGCACTAAAACTTACAATATCTACAAACAGACTAAAGCAAGATTCCATATGACACACGTCATCTAGGAGTTCCGTTGGGTGTGTCCAAATTGATTTCTAAGCATATGGTATGTTCCATGCAAACCATGCACCTACCTTGCATAAGGATTAGCACTATCTCCAAACTAATCGAACCAAGCTTCCACTTGAGCCTCTTCACCCAGGAGTACCAAATAGTGCGTCTATGGTTTCTTAGACTATGGTGCATTAGGCGCAAACTTTGCACCTATCTTGCACTAAAACTTACAATATCTACAAACAGACTAAAGCAAGATTCCATATGACACACGTCTTCTAGGAGTTCCGTTGGGTGCGTCCAAATTGATTTCTAAGCATATGGTATGTTCCTTGCAAATCATGTACCTATCTTGCATCAAGATTAGCACTATCTCCAAACAGATGAAACCGAGCTCCCACTTGAGCCTCTTCACCGAAGTACCAATAGGTGCTTCCAAAATGGTTTCTTAGACTATGGTGCATTAGGCGCAAACCTTGCACATAACTTGCACCGAAACTAACACTGTTTCTAAACAGACCAAAGCGAGATTCCATATGACACATGCCATCAAGGAGTTCCATCGGGTGCATCCAAATTGATTTCCAAGCATATGGTATGTTCCATGCAAACCGTGCACATATCTTGCATCAAGATTAGCACTATCTCCAAACAGACCGAACCGAGCTTCCACTTGAGCCTCTTCATCTAGGAGTACAAACAGGTGCGTCAAAAATGGTTTCTTAGACTATGGTGCATTAGGCACAAACTATGCACCTATCTTGCACCAAAACTAACATAGTCTCCAAACAAACCGAAGCGAGATTCCATATGACACACGTCATCTAGGAGTTCCATTGGATGCGTCCAAATTTATTTCTTAACATATGGTACGTTCCATGCAAACTGTGCAACTATCTTGCATCAAGATTAGCACTATATCTGAATAGACCAAATCAAGCCTCCACTTGAGCCTCTTCAACTACGAGTACCATCGGGTGCGTCTAAAATAGTTTCTTAGCCTATGGTGCATTAGGCGTATACCGAGCACATATCTTGCACTGAAACTAATACTGTCTCTAAGCACACCAAAGTGAGATTCCATATGACACATGTCATCAAGGAGTTCTATTGGGTGTGTCCAAATTAATTTCTAAGCATATGGTACGGTCCATGCAGACCGTGCATCTACTCCCTCCGTCCCTGAAAGAATCAATTTCTAGGATCCGTGCTGATGCGAACCTGCTAGGGTTTTTGGCCTGATCTTTCGATGAGAGGCGCTGGATAACTCGATTAGTGGATGGAGATGACGTTCACGGCCCGACTACAGCCCTCAAGACCGCGCCTTAGCAACCGATACACCACGTCCAACAGCCGTCACGATCTTGTGGAGCGCGACAACCAGCCCCTAGGGCTCCCGTCCTGCAAGCAATCGAAGAACTAGCAAGAACGAGGAAACAAGCACTGAATTTGCAAGATGAATTGAAGGTTTCAAACTGAATCTGAATCAACAATGGGGTTCCGAAGACAAGGAGACGGGCGGCTGATCCTGCACGCGCGCCTACAAGCAAGTAGCGAAGGCTAAACTTGATCTAAACAAAACCCAGTTGTTCATGGCGGCTCTAGATGTAAATAAATAGAGGGGAGGACGACCAAAGGGGTGCTAGAGTCGTCCTCCAACCCTAGGACGCGTCCCTAATGGACTCAACTTGATACATGGGCCATTGGTCCAAAATAGGGTGACGCAGCACCAAAACAGAAAAAGGTGTCGGCACGAAAACAAGGACTGCGCCCGACTCATAAGCTGCATAGATATGTGGTTGGACCCATTGGAAAGTAGACGTCATGAGCTTTCCAACAAGTATAGGAACGTCCCAGTTGGAGTCCATATGACGCCGTGGTGATCCATACAAGTTAGAGTTATTTTCCAGTCCGAATCCAACTCCCAAAACGTGTTGGGTTTGGACTCTTTGTTTCCTTGCTTTAGAAGCGACGTGGTAACTTGATAGAGGATGTTGTGGAGGCTTGGACCTGATATCCAATCACCTTTGTTAAGTTATCACTCTTCCCATATGCAATCAGCCCTTGAAGTTGGTGTTGCCTCAAATTCTGAATGCAGTTGAACCTTCCCTTGCTGATCTTGTCCATTATTCCTGAGCAACACGAAAGTGCACGTGTCTCCATTGTCTAAATATGATTGACAAGAGTTTAAAACTGAACTTACTTGAAGGTTGAGTTGACGGGCACGAGCACGAGTAAGAGGACCAGCTATAGGTTGTGTCGGAGAGGATGTAGGATATGTATCGCTGGTGGATGTAGGATATGTATCGCTGGTGGATGTAGGATATGTATCGCTGGTGTTGATGTCCTCATCATCCTCCCTTTCTTGCATTTGAGTCGTCCTCGACTCAAGCTCATCTTCCTCACCCAAATAAGGCTTCAAATCTGCAATGTTAAATGTGGGACTAACCCCAAAATCTGCAGGAAGATCAAGCTTATATGCATGTTGGGTTTGGACTCTTTGTTTCCTTGCTTTAGAAGCGACGTGGTAACTTGATAGAGGATGTTGTGGAGGCTTGGACCTGATCTCCAATCACCTTTGTTAAGTTATCACTCTTCCCATATGCAATCAGCCCTTGAAGTTGGTGTTGCCTCAAATTCTGAATGCAGTTGAACCTTCCCTTGCTGATCTTGTCCATTATTCCTGAGCAACACGAAAGTGCACGTGTCTCCATTGTCTAAATATGATTGACAAGAGTTTAAAACTGAACTTACTTGAAGGTTGAGTTGACGGGCACGAGCACGAGTAAGAGGACCAGCTATAGGTTGTGTCGGAGAGGATGTAGGATATGTATCGCTGGTGGATGTAGGATATGTATCGCTGGTGGATGTAGGATATGTATCGCTGGTGTTGATGTCCTCATCATGTGCCAGTCAAACTTTTTAAAGTTTGACTAACTTTATAGAAAAGAGTAACAACATCTATAATATAAAATACACATTATATGAAAATATATTCTATGATGAATCTAATAATACTAATTTGATACTATAAATCTTAACATTTTTTTCTAGAAATTTGGTCAAAGTTTAAAAAGTTTGACTTAGGACAACTCTAGAAATTGACTCTTTCGTGGACGGAGGGAGTATCTTGCATCAAGATTAGCACTGTCTCCAAATAGAACAAACCGTGCTTTCTCTTGAGCCTTTTACCTAGGAGTACCATCGGGTGCATCCAAAATGGTTTCTTAGCCTATGGTGCATTATGTGCAAACCTTGCACCTATCTTGCATTAAAACTAACAGTCTCCAAACAGACCGAAGCAAGATTTCGTATGACACACATCATCTAGGAGTTCCATCATGTGCGTCTAGATTGATTTCCAAGCATTGGTATGTTCCATGCAAACCATGCACCTATCTTGCATCAAGATTAGCACTATCTCCAAACAGACCGAACCAAGCATCCACTTGAGCCCCTTCACCTAGGAGTACCAACAAGTGTGTCCAAAATGGTTTCTTAGACTATGGTGCATTAGGTGCAAACTGTGCAGCTATCTTGCACCGAAACTAACATTGTCTCCAAATCGACCGAAGTGAGATTCCATATGACACACGTCATCAAGGAGTTCCATCGGGTGCATCCAAATTGAATTCCAAGCATATGGTATGTTCCATGCAAACCATGCACCTACCTTGCATAAGGATTAGCACTATCTCCAAACTGACCGAACCAAGCTTCCACTTGAGCCTCTTCACCCATGAGTACCAAATAGATCGTCCAAAATGGTTTGTTAAACTATGGTGCATTAGGCGCAAACTGTGCACCTTTCTTGAACTAAAACTTACAATGTCTACAAATGGACCGAAGCAAGATTCCATATGACACACGTCATCGAGTAGTTCCATTGGGTGCGTCCAAATTGATTTCTAAGCATATGGTATGTTCCCACTTGAGCCTCTTGACCGAAGTACCAATAGGTGCTTCCAAAATGGTTTCTTAGACTATGGTGCATTAGGCACAAACCTTGCACATAACTTGCACCGAAACTAACACTGTTTCTAAACAGACCAAAGCGAGATTCCATATGACACATGCCATCAAGGAGTTCCATCAGGTGCATCCAAATTGATTTCCAAGCATATGGTATGTTCCATGCAAACCGTGCACCTATCTTGCATCAAGATTAGCACTATCTCCAAACAGACCGAACCGAGCTTCCACTTGAGCCTCTTCATCTAGGAGTACAAACAGGTGCGTCAAAAATGGTTTCTTAGACTATGGTGCATTAGGCACAAACTATGCACCTATCTTGCACCGAAACTAACATAGTCTCCAAACAAACCGAAGCGAGATTCCATATGACACTCATCATCTAGGAGTTCCATTAGATGCGTCCAAATTTATTTCTTAACATATGGTACGTTCCATGCAAACTGTGCAACTATCTTGCATCAAGATTAGCACTATATCTGAATAGACCAAATCAAGCCTCCACATGAGCCTCTTCAACTACGAGTACCATCGGGTGCGTCTAAAATAGTTTCTTAGCCTATAGTGCATTAGGCGTATACCTTGCACATATCTTCTACCAAAACTAACACTGTCTCTAAATGAACCGAAGCAAGATTCCATATGAGACACATCATCAAGGAGTTATATCCGGTGCGTCCTAATTGATTTCTGAGCATATCGTCTGTTCCATGCGAACCGTGTATCTATCTTGCATCAAGATTAGCACTATCTCCAAACAGACCAAATCGAGCTTTCACTTGAGCCCCTTGACCTAGGAGTACCATCGGGTGCGTCCAAAATGATTTCTTATCCTATGGTGCATTAGGTGCAAACCGTGCACCTATCTTGCACCAAAACTAACACTATCTCTAAATGGACCGAAGTGAGATTCCATATGACACATGTCATCTAGGAGTTCCATCTAGTGCGTCCAGATTGATTTCTGAGCATATGGTATGTTCCATGCAAATCGTGCACCTATCTTGCATCAAAATTAGCACCATCTCTAAACAGACCAAACCGAGCCTCCACTTGAGCCTCTTCACCTAGGAGTACCAACAGGTGCTTCCAAAATGGTTTCTTAGACTTTGGTGCATTAGACGCAAACCGTGCACATATCTTGCACTGAAACTAATACTGTCTCTAAGCACACGAAAGCGAGATTCCATATGACACATGTCATCAAGGAGTTCTATTGGGTGTGTCCAAATTAATTTCTAAGCATATGGTACGGTCCATGCAGACCGTGCATCTATCTTGCATCAAGATTAGCACTGTCTCCAAATAGAACAAACCGTGCTTTCTCTTGAGCCTTTTACCTAGGAGTACCATCGGGTGCATCCAAAATGGTTTCTTAGCCTATGGTGCATTATGTGCAAACCTTGCACCTATCTTGCATTAAAACTAACACTGTTTCTAAACAGACCAAAGCGAGATTCCATATGACACATGCCATCAAGGAGTTCCATCGGGTGCATCCAAATTGATTTCCAAGCATATGGTATGTTCCATGCAAACCGTGCACCTATCTTGCATCAAGATTAGCACTATCTCCAAACAGACCGAACCAAAAATCCACTTGAGCGCCTTCTCCTAGGAGTACCAACAAGTGTGTCCAAAATGGTTTCTTAGACTATGGTGCATTAGGTGCAAACTGTGCAGCTATCTTGCACCGAAACTAACAATGTCTCCAAATCGACCGAAGTGGGATTCCATATGACACACGTCATCAAGGAGATCCATCGGGTGCATCCAAATTGAATTCCAAGCATATGGTATGTTCCATGCAAACCATGCACCTACCTTGCATAAGGATTAGCACTATCTCCAAACTGACCGAACCAAGCTTCCACTTGAGCCTCTTCACCCATGAGTACCAAATAGATCGTCCAAAATGGTTTGTTAAACTATGGTGCATTAGGCGGAAACTGTGCACCTTTCTTGCACTAAAACTTACAATGTCTACAAATGGACCGAAGCAAGATTCCATATGACACACGTCATCGAGTAGTTCCATTGGGTGCGTCCAAATTGATTTCTAAGCATATGGTATGTTCCTTGCAAATCATGTACCTATCTTGCATCAAGATTAACACTATCTCCAAACAGATGAAACCGAGCTCCCACTTGAGCCTCTTGACCGAAGTACCAATAGGTGCTTCCAAAATGGTTTCTTAGACTATGGTGCATTAGGCACAAACCTTGCACATAACTTGCACCGAAACTAACACTGTTTCTAAACAGACCAAAGCGAGATTCCATATGACACATGCCATCAAGGAGTTCCATCGGGTGCATCCAAATTGATTTCCAAGCATATGGTATGTTCCATGCAAACCGTGCACCTATCTTGCATCAAGATTAGCACTATCTCCAAACAGACCGAACCGAGCTTCCACTTGAGCCTCTTCATCTAGGAGTACAAACAGGTGCGTCAAAAATGGTTTCTTAGACTATGGTGCATTAGGCACAAACTATGCACCTATCTTGCAACGAAACTAACATAGTCTCCAAACAAACCGAAGCGAGATTCCATATGACACTCGTCATCTAGGAGTTCCATTAGATGCGTCCAAATTTATTTCTTAACATATGGTACGTTCCATGCAAACTGTGCAACTATCTTGCATCAAGATTAGCACTATATCTGAATAGACCAAATCAAGCCTCCACTTGAGCCTCTTCAACTACGAGTACCATCGGGTGCGTCTAAAATAGTTTCTTAGCCTATGGTGCATTAGGCGTATACCGTGCACATATCTTCTACCAAAACTAACAGTCTCTAAATGAACCGAAGCAAGATTCCATATGAGACACATCATCAAGGAGTTATATCAGGTGCGTCCTAATTGATTTCTGAGCATATCGTCTGTTCCATGCGAACCATGTATCTATCTTGCATCAAGATTAGCACTATCTCCAAACAGACCAAATCGAGCTTTCACTTGTGCCCCTTGACCTAGGAGTACCATCGGGTGCGTCCAAAATGATTTCTTATCCTATGGTGCATTAGGTGCAAACCGTGCACCTATCTTGCACCAAAACTAAGACTGTCTCTAAATGGACCGAAGTGAGATTCCATATGACACATGTCATCTAGGAGTTCCATCTAGTGCGTCCAAATTGATTTCTGAGCATATGGTATGTTCCATGCAAATCGTGCACCTATCTTGCATCAAAATTAGCACTATCTCTAAACAGCCCAAACCGAGCCTCCACTTGAGCCTCTTCACCTAGGAGTACCAACAGGTGCTTCCAAAATGGTTTCTTAGACTTTGGTGCATTAGACGCAAACCGTGGACATATCTTGCATTGAAACTAATACTGTCTCTAAGCACACCAAAGCGAGATTCCATATGACACATGTCATCAAGGAGTTCTATTGGGTGTGTCCAAATTAATTTCTAAGCATATGGTACGGTCCATGCAGACCGTGCATCTATCTTGCATCAAGATTAGCACTATCTCCAAATAGAACAAACCATGCTTTCTCTTGAGCCTTTTACCTAGGAGTACCATCGGGTGCATCCAAAATGGTTTCTTAGCCTATGGTGCATTATGTGCAAACCTTGCACCTATCTTGCATTAAAACTAACAGTCTCCAAACAGACGGAAGCAAGATTTCGTATGACACACATCATCTAGGAGTTCCATCATGTGCGTCCAGATTGATTTCCAAGCATTGGTATGTTCCATGCAAACCGTGCACCTATCTTGCATCAAGATTAGCACTATCTCCAAACAGACCGAACCAAGCATCCACTTAAGCCCCTTCACCTAGGAGTACCAACAAGTGTGTGCAAAATGGTTTCTTAGACTATGGTGCATTAGGTGCAAACTGTGTAGCTATCTTACACCGAAACTAACAATGTCTCCAAATCGACCGAAGTGAGATTTCATATGACACACGTCATCAAGGAGTTCCATCGGGTGCATCCAAATTGAATTCCAAGCATATGGTATGTTCCATGCAAACCATGCACCTACCTTGCATAAGGATTAGCACTATCTCCAAACTGACCGAACCAAACTTCCACTTGAGCCTCATCACCCATGAGTACCAAATAGATCGTCCAAAACGGTTTGTTAAACTATGGTGCATTAGGCGCAAACTGTGCACCTTTCTTGCACTAAAACTTACAACGTCTACAAATGGACCGAAGCAAGATTCCATATGACACACGTCATCAAGTAGTTCCATTGGGTGCGTCCAAATTGATTTCTAAGCATATGGTATGTTCCTTGCAAATCATGTACCTATCTTGCATCAAGATTAGCACTATCTCCAAACAGATGAAACCGAGCTCCCACTTGAGCCTCTTCATCGAAGTACCAATAGGTGCTTCTAAAATGGTTTCTTAGACTATGGTGCATTAGGCGCAAACCTTGCACATAACTTGCACCGAAACTAACACTGTTTCTAAACAGACCAAAGCGAGATTCCATATCAAGGAGTTATATCAGGTGCGTCCTAATTGATTTCTGAGCATATCGTCTGTTCCATGCGAACCGTGTATCTATCTTGCATCAAGATTAGCACTATCTCCAAACAGACCAAATCAAGCTTTCACTTGTGCCCCTTGACCTAGGAGTACCATCGGGTGCGTCCAAAATGATTTCTTATCCTATGGTGCATTAGGTGCAAACCGTGCACCTATCTTGCACCAAAACTAAGACTGTCTCTAAATGGACTGAAGTGAGATTCCATATGACACATGTCATCTAGGAGTTCCTTCTAGTGCGTCCAAATTGATTTCTGAGCATATGGTATGTTCCATGCAAATCGTGCACCTATCTTGCATCAAAATTAGCACTATCTCTAAACAGCCCAAACCGAGCCTCCACTTGAGCCTCTTCACCTAGGATTACCAACAGGTGCTTCCAAAATGGTTTCTTAGACTTTGGTGCATTAGACGCAAACCGTGGACATATCTTGCACTGAAACTAATACTGTCTCTAAGCACACCAAAGCGAGATTCCATATGACACATGTCATCAAGGAGTTCTATTGGGTGTGTCCAAATTAATTTCTAAGCATATGGTACGGTCCATGCAGACCGTGCATCTATCTTGCATCAAGATTAGCACTATCTCCAAATAGAACAAACCATGCTTTCTCTTGAGCCTTTTACCTAGGAGTACCATCGGGTGCATCCAAAATGGTTTCTTAGCCTATGTTGCATTATGTGCAAACCTTGCACCTATCTTGCATTAAAACTAACAGTCTCCAAACAGACCGAACCAAGATTTTGTATGACACACATCATCTAGGAGTTCCATCATGTGCGTCCAGATTGATTTCCATGCATTGGTATGTTCCATGCAAACAGTGCACCTATCTTGCATCAAGATTAGCACTATCTCCAAACAGACCGAACCAAGCATCCACTTGAGCCCCTTCACCTAGGAGTACCAACAAGTGTGTCCAAAATGGTTTCTTAGACTATGGTGCATTAGGTGCAAACTGTGCAGCTATCTTGCACCGAAACTAACAATGTCTCCAAATCGACCGAAGTGAGATTCCATATGACACACGTCATCAAGGAGTTCCATCGGGTGCATCCAAATTGAATTCCAAGCATATGGTTTGTTCCATGCAAACCATGCACCTACCTTGCATAAGGATTAGCACTATCTCCAAACTGACCGAACCAAGCTTCCACTTGAGCCTCTTCACCCATGAGTACCAAATAGATCGTCCAAAATGGTTTGTTAAACTATGGTGTATTAGGCGCAAACTGTGCACCTATCTTGCACTAAAACTTACAATGTCTACAAATGGACCGAAGCAAGATTCCATATGACACACGTCATCGAGTAGTTCCATTGGGTGCGTCCAAATTGATTTCTAAGCATATGGTATGTTCCTTGCAAATCATGTACCTATCTTGCATCAAGATTAGCACTATCTCCAAACAGATGAAACCGAGCTCCCACTTGAGCCTCTTCATCGAAGTACCAATAGGTGCTTCCAAAATGGTTTCTTAGACTATGGTGCATTAGGCGCAAACCTTGCACATAACTTGCACCGAAACTAACACTGTTTCTAAACAGACCAAAGCGAGATTCCATATGACACATGCCATCAAGGAGTTCCATCGGGTGCATCCAAATTGATTTCCAAGCATATGGTATGTTCCATGCAAACCGTGCACCTATCTTGCATCAAGATTAGCACTATCTCAAACAGATGAAACCGAGCTCCCACTTGAGCCTCTTCACCAAAGTACCAATAGGTGCTTCCAAAATGGTTTCTTAGACTATGGTGCATTAGGCGCAAACCCTGCACATAACTTGCACCGAAACTAACACTGTTTCTAAACAGACCAAAGCGAGATTCCATATGACACATGCCATCAAGAAGTTCCATCGGGTGCATCCAAATTGATTGCCAAGCATATGGTATGTTCCATCCAAACCGTGCACCTATCTTGCATCAAGATTAGCACTATCTCCAAACAGACCGAACCGAGCTTCCACTTGAGCCTCTTCATCTAGGACTACAAACAGGTGCGTCAAAAATGGTTTCTTAGACTATGGTGCATTAGGCACAAACTATGCACCTATCTTGCACCGAAACTAACATAGTCTCCAAACAAACCGAAGCGAGATTCCATATGACACACGTCATCTAGGAGTTCCATTGGATGCGTCCAAATTTATTTCTTAACATATGGTACGTTCCATGCAAACTGTGCAACTATCTTGCATCAAGATTAGCACTATATCTGAATAGACCAAATCAAGCCTCCACTTGAGCCTCTTCAACTACGAGTACCATCGGGTGCGTCTAAAATAGTTTCTTAGCGTATGGTGCATTAGGCGTATACCGTGCACATATCTTCTACCAAAACTAACACTGTCTCTAAATGAACCGAAGCAAGATTCCATATGAGACACATCATCAAGGAGTTATATCAGGAGCGTCCTAATTGATTTCGGAGCATATCGTCTGTTCCATGCGAACCGTGTATCTAACTTGCATCAAGATTAGCACTATCTCCAAACAGACCAAATCGAGCTTTCACTTGAGCCCCTTGACCTAGGAGTACCATTGGGTGCATCCAAAATGATTTCTTATCCTATGGTGCATTAGGTGCAAACCGTGCACCTATCTTGCACCAAAACTAACACTGTCTCTAAATGGACCGAAGTGAGATTCCATATGACACATGTCATCTAGGAGTTCCATCTAGTGCGCCCAAATTGATTTCTGAGCATATGGTATGTTCCATGCAAATCGTGCACCTATCTTGCATCAAAATTAGCACTATCTCTAAACAGACCAAACCGAGCCTCCACTTGAGCCTCTTCACCTAGGAGTACCAACAGGTGCTTCCAAAATGGTTTCTTAGACTTTGGTGCATTAGACGCAAACCGTGCATATATCTTGCACTGAAACTAATACTGTCTCTAAGCACACCAAAGCGAGATTCCATATGACACATGTCATCAAGGAGTTCTATTGGGTGTGTCCAAATTAATTTCTAAGCATATGGTACGGTCCATGCAGACCGTGCATCTATCTTGCATCAAGATTAGCACTATCTCCACATAGAACAAACCGTGCTTTCTCTTGAGCCTTTTACCTCGGAGTACCATCGGGTGCATCCAAAATGGTTTCTTAGCCTATGGTGCATTATGTGCAAACCTTGCACCTATCTTGCATTAAAACTAACAGTCTCCAAACAGACCGAAGCAAGATTTCGTATGACACACATCATCTAGGAGTTCCATCATGTGCGTCTAGATTGATTTCCAAGCATTGGTATGTTCCAGGAAAACCGTGCACCTATCTTGCATCAAGATTAGCACTATCTCCAAACAGACCGAACCAAGCATCCACTTGAGCCCCTTCACCTAGGAGTACCAACAAGTGTGTCCAAAATGGTTTCTTAGACTATGGTGCATTAGGTGCAAACTGTGCAGCTATCTTGCACCGAAACTAACAATGTCTCCAAATCGACCGAAGTGAGATTCCATATGACACACGTCATCAAGGAGTTCCATCGGGTGCATCCAAATTGATTTCCAAGCATATGGTATGTTCCATGCAAAGCATGCACCTACCTTGCATAAGGATTAGCACTATCTCCAAACTGACCGAACCAAGCTTCCACTTGAGCCTCTTCACCCATGAGTACCAAATAGATCGTCCTACATGGTTTGTTAAACTATGGTGCATTAGGTGCAAACTGTGCACTTTTCTTGCACTAAAACTTACAATGTCTACAAATGGACCGAAGCAAGATTCCATATGACACACGTCATCGAGTAGTTCCATTGGGTGCGTCCAAATTGCTTTCTAAGCACATGGTTTGTTCCTTGCAAATCATGTACCTATCTTACATCAAGATTAGCACTATCTCCAAACAGATGAAACCGAGCTCCCACTTGAGCCTCTTCACCGAAGTACCAAGAGGTGCTTCCAAAATGCATTAGGCGCAAAACATGCACATATCTTGCACCAAAACTAACATTGTTTCTAATTAGACCAAAGCGAGATTTCATATGACACACGTCATCAAGGAGTTCCATCGGGTGCATCCGAATTGATTTCCAAGCATATTGTATGTTCCATGCAAACCGTGCATCAATTTTGCATCAAGATTAGCACTATCTCCAAACAGATCAAACCGAGCTTCCACTTGAGCCTCTTCATCTAGGAGTACAAACAGGTGCGTCAAAAATGGTTTCTTAGTGTATGGTGCATTAGGCACAAACTATGCATTTATCTTGCACCGAAACTAACATTATCTCTAAACAAACGAAGCAAGATTCCATGACACACGTCATCTAGGAGTTCCATTGGGTGCGTCCAAATTGATTTCTTAACATATGGTACGTTTCATGCAAACTTTGTAATTATCTTGCATCAAGATTAGCACTATATACGAAGAGACCAAATCGAGCCTCCACTTGAGCCTCTTCAACTACGAGTACCATCAGATGCGTCTAAAATGGTTTCTTAGCCTATGGTGCATTAGGCGTAAATCGTGCACATATCTTCTACCATAACTAACACTGTCTCTAAACGAACCGAAGCAAGATTCCATATGACACACATCATCAAGGCGTTATATGAGGTTCGTCCAAATTGATTTCAAAGCATATCGTATGTTCCATGCAAACCGTGCATCTATCATGCATCAAGATTAGCACTATCTCCAAGCAGATCAAACCGAGCTTTCACTTGAGCCCCTTGACCTAGGAGTACCATCGGGTGCGTCCAAAATGGTTTCTTATGCTATGGTCATTAGGTGCAAACCGTGCATCTATCTTGCACTGAAACTAACACTGTCTCTAAACGGACCGAAGGGAGATTCCATATGACATATGTCATCTAGGAGTTCCATCTGGTGTGTCCAAATTGATTTTTGAGCATATGGTATGTTCCATGCAAATCATACACCTATCTTGCATCAAGATTAGCACTATCTCTAAAGAGACCGAACCGAGCCTCCACTCGAGCCTCTTCACCTAGGATTACCAACAGGTGCTTCCAAAATGGTTTCTTAGACCTTGGTGAATTAGGCGCAAACCATGCACATATCTTGCACCGAAACTAACACATTTCTAAACAGACCAAAGCTAGATTCCATATGACACACGTCATCAAGGAGTTCCATCGGGTGCATCCAAATTGATTTCCATGCATATAGTATGTTCCATGCAAAACGTGCACCTATCTTGCATCAAGATTAGCACTATCTCCAAACAGTCCGAACCGAGCTTCCACTTGAGCCACTTTATCTAGGAGTACAAACAGGTGCGTCAAAAATAGTTTCTTAGACTATGGTGCATTAGGCACAAACTATGCACTTATCTTGCACCGAAACTAACATTGTATCCAAACAGACCGAAGCGAGATTCCATATGACACAAGTCATCTAGGAGTTCCATTGGGTGGATCCAAATTGATTTCTTAAAATATGCTACGTTCCATGCAAACTGTGCAACTATCTTGCATCAAGATTAGCACTATATCCGAACAGACCAAATCGAGCCTCCACTTGAGCCTCTTCAACTACGAGCACCATCAGGTGCGTTTAAAATGGTTTCTTAGCCTATGCTGCATTAGGCGTAAACCGTGCACATATCTTCTACCAAAACTAACACTGTCTCTAAACGAACCGAAGCAAGATTCCATATGACACACATCATCAAGGAGTTATATTAGGTGCGCCCTAATTGATTTGTGAGCATATCGTATGTTCCATGTAAACTGTGCATCTATCTTGCATCAAGATTAGCACTATCTCCAAACAGACCAAACCGTGCTTTCACTTGAGCCCCTTGACCTAGGAGTACCATTGGGTGTGTCCAAAATGGTGTCTTAGGTGCAAACCGTGCACCTATCTTACACCAAAACTAACATTGTCTCCAAACAGACCGAAGCGAGATTCTATATGACACATGTCATCTAGGAGTTCCATTGGCTACGTCCAAATTGATTTCTTAACATATGGTACGTTCCAAGCAAACTATGCAACTATCTTGCATCAAGATTTGAACTATCTCTAAACAGACCAAACCGAGCCTCCACTTGAGCCTCTTCACCTAGGAGTACCAACAGGTGCTTCCAAAATGGTTTCTTAGACTTTGGTGCATTAGGCGCAAACCGTCCACATATCTTCTACCAAAACTAATACTGTCTCTAAGCACACCAAAGCGAGATTCCATATGACACACGTCATCAAGGAGTTGTATCAGGTCTGTCCAAATTAATTTCTAAGCATATGGTACGTTCCATGCAGACCGTGCATCTATCTTGCATCAAGATTAGCACTATCTCCAAATAGACCAAACTGAGCTTTCACTTGAGCCTTTTACCTAAGAGTACCATCGGGTGCGTCCAAAATGGTTTCTTAGCCTATGCTGCATTATGTGCAAACCTTGCACATATCTTGCACTAAAACCAACACTGTCTCTGTGGGGGTATAAACCCCTATACCCTTACGGCTAGACTTGGGCCAGGAGGCTTGGCCCATTACAAGACAAGTTCGAGGCTTGATTCGACCACTCGGAGTTTTACGCAAGGAAACAAGGCGTGGAGATCAAGCAGGATTCTAGTCGGTTAGAATAGGAATTGATATCGAACTATCTATGGCGATTGTAACCGACTAGGATTAATTTCTAGATCTGTAACCCTGCCCTCCGGACTATATAAGGAGGGGCAAGGGACCCCCTAGGACACATTATTCTCTCAACACAAATCAATACAACAAGATGCAGGACGTAGGTATTACGCCCACACGGCGGCCGAACCTGGATAAAAAGCTTGTCCGTGTCTTGCGTCACCATCAAGTTCGTAGCTTGCACACCGTCTACCGATAAACTACTACCGTGGGTATACCCCAAGGTAGACTGCCGACTAGCTTTCGTCGACAGTGGCGCGCCAGGTAGGGGGTGTGTGTACAGCTTTTCCGACGAGCAAGATGGTCATCGTTCCAGCTTCTACGGCCGTGCCTGAAGGCCTCACGTTCACTATCGGCCAGATTACATGGACGACTCGCAGCGGCAGCCTCACGACCACGGCTTTGGAAGCAACCCGGATCCAATCTGGGACAACGGCGGCATCGGCTCCGACCACAATGACACCGAGCACTCGACCACCGCTCCCTCGTTACAAGGGAAACAAGGTCGACAGCTCGGACCTCTTCCGAGCCCTTGATCGCGCCGATCTCAAGCTTCTCGAAGCTTCCCGGCTAGTAGATGGGATCTCGCCAATCTGATCTAGGTGCGTCGACGGATTTTTTCAATTCCTGCCGGCCAACTCGTGTCGTCACACACGAACGGCTCGGTACGTCTTTGACGATAACTTCCACCCCCTCAGGACGGTCCGTCGAACTCAAAGCTGATCCAGATCAAGTTTTCCCTTACGGGCTAAACAACTCAGCCGTTCAATATTCATGGCACATCCAATCCCCGTTCAACGGGACAGGTTGGTTGCCAAAACAGAGTGGTCGACCAGCTCGTCACTACGTCAACATGGTGACGATCTGAGAACTACGGGACGGCCAGGCTTCCAGCACAAACTCCAGCACTGGATCCGTTCCCACCGAAGTTATAAACTCCAAGGACGAAGACTACGACCTGGATCTACCATCGTACCCTCCGGGTTTCTCTCGCTTCCCGGTCTTCCCACCCCGGCGAGGAGACCTCGTCCTTAATGTCAGCGGCGATGAGCCGGTCGTCGATGGAGAGACCGACGAGCAGAGGCAGCTCCGCAAGCAGCGCAATGCCGACCGCGCCCGACGACGCGCGGACGAGGAACGACAACTACCGCCGCACAACCTCAGCGATGCTTTCAACATGGTCGGGGATCAACAAGTCTACAAAACGCCAAGCGCTAACGTGGCCGTTGCTATGGCAAACTTAGACCGACTCCCTGACACTCCCGAGTGCCAGGGTGTCCGATCCAGCGTACGCGCGCATCTGATCGCCGCGATGGGACAGACAGCCACCCTGCTTAAAAGAGTCCAAGCTATCTCCTATGTAGATGTCTCCTCCGACCACACTCATCGCAGCCGGACCTCACCACAACCCAGCGAGCACCACCATAGCCGCTCCCCCAATAATCGTCGGAGGGGTTCACGACGCGATAACGGTGGTCGGGACGCCGGCGGCTACAGCGAGCAGAATCGTGGCCGCGGCCAGGAAGTGAACCAGGATAGGGATTTACGACACAACATCCCTCCCAAAGACACCCGGGACCGCATCAACAGACGCGCCACAGAAAGAGCGGTGCACGAAAACCTGCGTCGCATTGAGTACGACGCCACGCACGGTCCTCCCGGCCTGAGACAATTTTCCTCACATCTCCGCCAGGTCGTGTGGCCCCGAAACTTCAAGCTCGAGAAGCTCAAAAAATACGACGGCAAGGAGAACCCAGAAAACTGGATCACTCTCTATGAGATCGCAGTTCGTTCAGCGGCAGGAGATGAGCACGTCATGGCCAACTACTTCCCGGTCGTCCTCGACCAGGCCGGTCATCAATGGCTCCTGGGCCTGCCCGAGGGCTCTTTCGACTCTTGGGAAGAACTCCGCCAAGCGTTTATCGACAACTTCATCGCTACCTACGAGCAGCCCGAGAACAAGTACGACCTCGAGAGGATAAGGGACAGGAAAAATAAGCCTCTGCGCGACTACATCCGACGATTCTCGGATATGCGCCTCAAAATCCCAAAAATTTCCCACGACGAGGCCATATCTGCTTTCATTAAAGGGCTACACTTCCACGAAGCACTGAGAAACAAGCTACTGTGCAAAAGGCCAACGATGATGGCAGAACTCCTTGCCACGGCCAAAAATTATGCCGACGCCGACGACGCAGAAAAGCTCATCCGGGACGATGCAAGAGGTCTCGACCAGCTCCCTCGACGAGACGACAGTCGTGGTCATTTCGACAACAGGAACCATCATCGCCCTGACAACCGCGACCACAGAGAAGGTTGGGATAGGCGGCGTGACAGTCGTGATGACTTCAGAGGCAAGCTCCCTCGTGACCATGACCACGAGGTGAATACGGTCAAGCGTCCCAACGGACGGCGAGACTACCAGGAAGACTACAACAAGACATTGAAGGGACCATGCCAACTACATCCAAAGTCTAACCATACGATGGAGGAATGTCGCGTCCTCAAAAGCATCTATACGTGGCGGGCTGCTCAAGAAGACCCCACCAAGAAAAACGAGAAACGGGACGGGCGCGACAACGAAGACGAGGACGAGGACCAGGTTAGGGACCCACGACACCAGTATGTCAGTCCCACCGACGTGGTCCACTCTATCTTCGGGGGCAAGGTCTCCATCGAGTCTAAGCGAGAAAGAAAACTCTTAAAGAGAGCCTGCCTCAACATAGACAGCACGGATGGCCTAATCGTCGATCCAAAATTTCCTCCCTGGTCGCACAGGGAGATCTCCTTCAGCAGGAAGGATCAGTGGGCCACCATCCCGGAGCTAGGACATTTCCCTCTAATACTGGATCCTTGCATCAACAGCATCAGATTCGAGCGCGTGCTCGTCGACGGGGGAAGCTCCATCGACATCCTCTTTCGCAATAGCTTGCCTGCTCTCAAGATAACCCCGGCACAGCTAAAGCCCTACGACGCTCAATTTTGGGGAGTCCTGCCAGGTCAAAGTTCAGTATCCCTCGGACAGATAACGCTGCCTGTCCAGTTCGGAACATCCGACCACTTTCGAACAGAGTTCGTCAACTTTGTGGTCGCCGACTTTGATGGAACTTACCATGCTATACTGGGCCGACCATCGCTGACAAAGTTCATGGCAGTTCCAGATTACTCATACCTGGTCCTCGAAATGCCTACAGAAAAGGGCGTCCTAACTGTTCGAGGCAATGTCTACACCGCATACACTTGCGAGGAGGAAAGCTTCAATATCACCGAAGCAATTGATCTTTCAATCCGCATGGTAGAAACAGCAGCCCAAGCTGCACAGCTCCCTCCTGACCAGCTCCGACTACCCGAGCAGGAGACCGCTCGGAAGAATTAAAGTCCAAGGAATACAAGGAAGTACAGCTGGTCGACGGCAGCCCCGAGAAGACGGCCCTCATCGGGGCCAATCTGGACCCTAAATAGGAAGACGCGCTCGTCAGGTTTCTAAGGGACAACGTGAGCATTTTCGCATGGAAACCTGCAGACATGCCCGGCGTCCCACGAAACCTGATCGAGCACTCCTTAAATGTCTCGAAGACCGCAAGACCCATCAAGCAAAAGCTGCGACGGTTCGCTCGTGACAAAAAGGAGGCTATTAGGATAGAAATAACATGGCTTCTAGCAGCCAGATTTATAAAAGAAGTGTATCATCCCGATTGGCTCGCCAATCCGGTTCTTGTATGCAAAAAGAATAATGAATGGAGAATGTGCGTTGATTACACTGATCTCAATAAACACTGTCCTAAAGATCCTTTTGGTCTCCCTCGCATCGACGAGGTGGTCGACTCAACGGCCGGATGTGAACTCCTCTCTTATCTAGACTGCTACTCTGGTTACACCAGATCTCGCTAAAGGAAGATGATCAGATCAAAACGTCTTTCATTACTCCTTTCGGCGCATACTGCTACACGACCATGTCCTTTGGACTCAAAAACGCCGGAGCCACCTATCAACGGGCCATCCAGCAATGCCTCCACGACGAGATTCGTGATGACCTCGTCGAGGCTTATGTAGACGACGTCGTCGTCAAAACAAGGGATGCAAGCACCCTAATCGACAACTTAGACCGAACCTTTAAGGCACTAAACAAATACAAGTGGAAGCTTAACCCCAAAAAGTGCATCTTTGGGGTCCCTTCTGGTCTACTACTCGGCAACGTCGTCAGCCGCGACGGCATACGACCGAATCCTTCAAAAGTAAAAGCAGTGCTCGACATGCGACCACCTAAGAATGTCAAGGATATTCAGAAGCTCACCGGATGTATGGCCGCTCTCAGCCACTTCATCTCAAGACTAGGAGAAAAAGGCCTCCCTTTCTTCAAACTCTTGAAGGCGTCGGAAAAATTCTCCTGGACAGAGGAAGCTGACGTTGCGTTCACCCAGCTCAAGACTTTCCTCACCTCACCGCCTGTTCTCACAGCACCTCACCCCAATGAAGACCTACTCCTTTACATTGCAGCAACCGACAGGGTTGTCTCTACGGCAATAGTGGTCGAGCGAGACGAGCTAGGTCACGTCTACAAGGTCCAGAGACCCGTTTATTTCATAAGCGAAGTCTTAAACGAGTCCAAGGCTAGATACCCACAAATACAGAAGCTCATATATGCCATCCTAATAACGTCAAGGAAGCTAAAGCACTACTTCGACGGCCATCGGGTCTTGGTACCCACCAGCTTCCCTCTGGGGGACATTCTGCGCAATAAAGATGCCAACGACAGAATTGTAAAATGGGCAATGGAATTATGCCCATTCTCCCTGGATTTCCAGAGCCGCACCACAGTCAAGTCTCAGGCCCTGGTCGATTTCATCGCAGAGTGGACGGACCTCAACGAGCCTCCCGTTTCGGACGTCTCCGACCACTGGTCAATGTTCTTCGACAGGTCCTTGAACATCAACGGCGCCGGCGCTGGGATACTTTTCGTGTCGCCTAACAAGGACAAACTACGTTACGTCCTTAGAATCCTCTTTCCGGCGTCAAACAACGTCGCCGAGTACGAAGCATGCCTACACGGCATACGACTAGCCGTCGAACTGGGAGTCAAACGCCTCTACGTCCACGACGACTCCGCTTTAGTTATCAACCAGCTCAACAAGGAATGGGACGCAACCCACGAGAAGATGGACCTCTACTGCAAAGAAATCCGCAAATGGGAATCCAACTTCTATGGCATAGAGTACATCCACGTGGTCCGGGATAAGAACCAGGCAGCGGATGCGCTGTCAAAGTTAGGGTCATCTCGGGCCCAGATCCCGCGAGGTGTTTTCGTTCAGGACATCCATGAGCCAAGTGTGTGCACAGACCTGGTCGAAAAGCAACCTAATGAGGCAATGCTCATATACGACGCTACTCCAACAACCACAGGCCGTGACTGGCGCACCCCTTTCATCAGGTATATATCGGATGGGTTGGGCTATCAGGATAAAACGGAGAATGAGCGCCTCATTCGACGATCCAAGAATTACATACTGGTGGATGGCAAACTTATGCGAAAGAACGCAAGTTCTGAAGTGCTGCTCAAATGCATATCCCAAGATGACGGCATCAAGCTCTTGGATGACATACACGCCGGATCCTACGGCAACCACGCGGCCTCAAGAACACTGGTCGGGAAGGCCTTCCAAGCAGGTTTTTACTGGCCAACCGCGGTCGCCGACGTCGAGAAACTGGTCCGACATTGTGAAGGATGCCAGTTCTTTGCTAAGAGGACCCACGTACCTGCTCATGAGATTCAAACTATCCCCTCGTCCTGGCCCTTCGCCTGCTGGGGCCTCAATATGATCGGACCATTTAAGCCGGCTCCCGGCAACTTCAAGTTCGTCTTCGTGCTAATCGACAAATTCTCGAAGTGGATCGAATACATGCCACTGGTCAAAGAAACCTCCGAGAAGGTTGTGGAGTTCCTTAATCAAATCATACACAGATTCGGGATCCCCTATAGTATAATCACTGACTTTGGCACTCCGTTCACTGGCACTACGTTCTGGGACTTCTGAGATGACAGGGGCATAGTCATAAAGTACGTGTCAGTAGCTCATCCACGAGCAAACGGCCAAGTCGAGCGCCCGAACGGAATGATCATTGATGCCCTAAAGAAAAGGTTGTACACCGAGAACGACAGAGAACCTGGACGATGGATGAAAGAGTTACCGGCTGTGGTCTGGGGTCTCCGGACACAGGCTAGTCGCAATACAGGCGTGTCACCCTACTTCATGGTTTATGGCTCCGAGGCAGTGTTCCCATCTGATGTAACCTTCGGATCTCCAAGATTCGAAAACTTCGACCAGTCAACAGCCGACATCGCCAGGGAACTTGAAATCAACTGCATGGAGGAAAGGCGTCTAACCTCATGTCTCCAAACAGCAAAGTATCTCGAAGCCATCAGGCGATACCACAACAGGAACGTCAAAACCGTTCCTTCGTGGTCGGTGATCTGGTACTCAAGTGGAAAACAAGCCAGGAAGGAGCGCACAATTTATCCACACCTTGGGAAGGTCCCTTTGTGGTCGTCAAAGTCACACGTCCTACATCATACAGACTGGCGTATCCAGATGGAACACGCGTGCCTAATTCTTGGCATATAGACAAACTGCGCCGTTTCTATCCATAAGTTCCAGCACCTTTTGATTGTAAGTTTCTTATAATTAGCAATAATAAAAGTTTTCCTTTTTTGCTATATATTGTTTACACGCAGAGCTTTCGACGAGCACAACAATCTCCCTCTGCGGCGATGATTCTTAACGACTATCAATCAAACATAGTGATACATCACTCAGATAACATTACAGCGCTCAAAAATCATGATCATGACAAAATCAAACTTTATTACAAACTTTACATATAGAGTTTACAATAAACACCCCACTGGGCGGTTCCTAGTCTACTACAGACTATCCTACAGGCCTACTGCTCGGGCTGATCACCCGCTCGGCCTTGCTGCTCAAACGAAGGGGTCGGGGCCACCGGCGCCTGGCTGGTCGAGACCGCAGGCGTCGACCGCCCATCTCCGGCAATGGACGCTCCCGACAACTTCCTGGCCGACCTGTCTGGTCCCGACTGGTCGGGGGGAGTGGCCGTCCCGCAAAGGTTGATGTTGCCGATCACCGTCGACGATAAGTCAAGCAGGCCAGCACGAAGGTCGTCTGCCTCCTGCGGACCAACCTCCTTGGGGTACCCTCTATCCGGCCTGGACAGGTCGACCAAAGGATAGTGGGCGCGCACCATGCTGAGGACGTGCGCACCAGCGAATTCCCCGGCGTCCTTCACGAACTGCTGGAGCCAGTCCCACGCCCGCTGCGCCTTCTCAACTGGCGTCAGTCTCGCCGCGCGAGGCTGGTCTTCAGGGAGCTCGGGGCTGATCAAGTCGAGAACCGGGGCTACTCCTTTCCAAAGCTTAATGCAGTTGGTCTTCCAGGAGTCCCGATCCTTGATCAGCTCGTCTAAATGCTTTTTGGTATTCACCTTGAGCACTACAAACCAAGCGGGAGGTCAGTTCAAGAATAAGGAAAGGAACGTTGAGCAACCAAATAAAAAAGGGGTGGCACGGTTATTACCAGACAACTCCCGATTCCTGTTGCTTAGCTCCTCGCTGGCTCAACGCCCGGTCTCCAGCGCCCCGGCAAACTCCTGGCCGAGCTGCTCCTTCTCTTGCCGGAGGCGTGCAACCTCCTCCTCCAAGTCTACAGGAACAATCCCCTGGTTAACAAAACTAACCACGCGGCTACATACAGCTGCTCGGAGTACGCGACTGACCTGTCCTTTGCCGATACTGGTCGGCCAAACGCCGGGTGAGGTTGAGAAGGCGCTCTCCCTGGGCACTCATCTCGGCCACCTTATCCCCAGCTTCCGACCGAAGCCGATCCACCTCCGCGGACAGGGCCTTGTTCTCGGCCACAAGGCCCTCAATTTGGTCGAAGCACCTTTTTCGGTACTTCGCCGTTTTCATTGCGCCCTGCAAAGAAGAACACATGTCAAACCCAGAAACACATTGCATAAGTGTCGAGCAGCACAAAGGACCACTTACCTTAACCTCGTCCACGAGACGTTTTGCCGCGCGCTCCACCCTCGTGGCCTCCTCCGTCTCCACAAGCTCCTCATGTCCGATGAAGTGGTCCCCGCGTTGGCGCCACACGTAGACGTGCTGGCGGCCATCACGGAGACGACTTTGGATCTCCTCCACGTCATCGTCAGAGGCCGCCCGGGTCTCCTCGTTCGCCGCACTGCCACCGACCGTGGTCGCGGGCATCACTGGCCCCTGGTCCAGGCCAGGGGAGCTTACGGGCGATGAGGCCCCTGCTCGGGGCGGCGTTGGGACTCCCCTTTCTTCGGCCGGTGGAGGAGTCGGGGCTCTGCTCTCCTCCTCCACAATGTTACGCGGAGGAGGTGTCCTCGCAGCCTCCTCGTTCCTCGTCGGGGTGCTCGCCATGGCACTTGCCGGGGCCGGTTGCTCCTCGGTGCTCGTGGCAGCGGTTGTTGCCGCAGCCCGCTCCGTGGTCTGCGGCGCGGCGTCCCCAACGGCAGCTACAGGCTCGACCGCCCTCTGGCCAGCAACGTGGTCAGGGTCGACGTCCGATGCCGCGCTAAGCAACAGGACGACATTTAAACAATGTCAGAAACAGCAACAAAACACAGAATATCACAGTACGAAAGTGAGATTGAAAACTTACAGGTCAGAGCGCCTGTGTGTCGCGGTGAACCTCCTCCTGGTCCTACCGGTCGGTGCCTGCGCCCCCGTCTCTACGACGCGCGTCGGCCCGGCGTGCGGTGCAGACGGGTCGCTGGTCACCCGACCAGTGGTGGCCGGCGCCACGTCCGGACGATTGCGTGGCCTTCGGACCAAAGAAGGCGCGGCCTCCTCCTCCTCATCGTTGTCGTCGGTGATCCAGACGAGCCGACGGCGCTTCGGCGCCTGGCTGCTCTCTGCCGGCAGCGCTTCTGCAGGGGAGGGGTCTGCCGCCAGTGGCCTTTTCCCCGCCACTCTGTCTTCGGTGGTCGGGGCAGGATCGTTCTGCTCCTCTTCGCTGCTGGTGTATCGAGCACACCGAGCGGCGTCGTCTTTCGGCGGGTCTACCCCCGCAGGATTCTCCATGCCAGGTGCCAGCGATATGTACACCGCGCACCGGTCAACGTCTCCAATCTGCAACACAATCAAAGACAAGTCAACAACTGGAAGAATAAGAACTAAGGAGGTAACATCAGTCAGAAACATTACCTTAGGAACTGGTCGCCCCAGCTTGAAGGCCTACACCCGATCACCGCTTCGAACGAAGCTGTTGTCTGCAAAGTTGAACAGCTCGTTCAACAGCTGTTGCACTTCTACCTTCTCTAGAACTTTAGGACTCATTCTGGTCGGGTCCTGGCTCCCCGCGTACTCGTACGCCGAATGTACCCTCTTCTGGCAAGGCATCACCCGACGACAGATGAAGTTGCCGACCACTCCTAGCCGTCTAAACGCGACCAGTCGATCAGCTTCATCAGGTCTTCTACCTGACCGGCAAACTCTGGGCGATCTGTCCAACTAACCCTCTTCTCGGGAATGTACCCCACATCGTAGAACGTGGAGCTGCCCGGCTCTTCCCTGACGTAGAACCACTTCTTGTACCATTCGGTGAGAGAAGTGTTCCATGGGCAGTTGAGATACCAGTTCTTCATCCCGTCACGAAGATTGAGGTATACTCCACCTGCAATCTTGGAGCCTCCGACCGCTCCCTTCTTCCTCAAACAGAAAAGGTAGCAGAAAAGATCGAAGTGCAGCTCTATCCCAACATAGGCCTCGCATAGATGGATGAAAGTGGAAATAAGAAGAATCGAGTTCGGATGCAGATTGCAGATCCCGATCTCATAGTAAAGAAGAAGCCCTTGGAGAAAAGGATGGACAGGAACCCCAAAACCCCTCTTGAAAAAATCTTCGAAAACCACGATCTCACTGGCACGGGGGTCGGGGTAGCTCTCCCCCTCTGGCGCCCTCCAGCCGCCGAGCTCTTGGCTGTGCAGTAGCCCCATGCCGACGAGGTCGTTGAGGGACCTCACGCTGCTACGGGACTTCTTCCACTCCTTAGCCATCAGCTCGGCCCTCTTCTTGGAGTCGCTCTTTGCCAATGACGCTGCAGGGATGACTGCGAGTTGGGAGGGCTGATGGTGATTGCAGAAGGCAAGAATGGAAAGCTTGGAGGCAATGGCAGGGTAAGCAATGTGAGGGCAATGTCAAGCTTTTATAAGCAACAACTCCACCCCTCCCACTTCCCGCATTCTTGGAAAGTGGGCGGGCCCAACGGCGGACGCGGCGTTTCGGTTTTCAACAATTACCGGCAGTTAATACGGTGGCCTTTTTGTACAATTGATGGTTTCTTTTTTTGAACCGCGCAAAGAGCGGCGGCACAGTTACCAGGCGCACCTTTTCACGCAACCATCTGACAATGCGTCAGGAGGCCTCGTCACATCACTCATTTATGTGATAAGAGGCTTTTTCAAAATAACAGACAAAAATTGGTGGAGGGTCAATGTTCCTAGGGATTGTACCGACCACCGAGCACTGTATGCTCGGGGACTGGTCGACCAGTCTGCCAGTTTGGAGATCTGGGGACTGTACCGACCACTGAGCACTGTATGCTCGGGGACTGGTTGACCAGTCTGCCAGTTTGGAGATTTGGGGACTGTACCGACCACCGAGCACTGTATGCTCGAGACTGGTTGACCAGTCTGCCAGTTTGGAGATTTGGGGACTGTACCGACCACCGAGCACTGTATGCTCGAGACTGGTTGACCAGGCTACCAGTTTGGAGATCTGGGGACTGTACCGACCACCGAGCATTGTATGCTCGGGGACTGGTTGACCAGTCTGCCAGTTTGGAAGAACTAGGGACTGTACCAAACACCAAAGCGTTATTTGCTTGGGGACTGGTTGATAAGTCAATCTGATGGCAAACGAGCATGAGATGCTCAGGGACTGGATAATTTTAATTTTTTAGTCCTTGCTACAAGGCTTATACTTCGCCTTCCAGCAAGCTCGAGGACTACATCGGTACGATGCATCTGGCGATGCATCTCAGTTTCAGAATCTCTCTGAGGACTTTTCTTCTGACCTTGGCACCACGTGCCTACGGCACCTACTACCAGGCTCGGGGACTAAGTGGGCACACTTCACCTTGCGGTGAACTTGCTTGCTTTTTTGCTAGAGCATACTTTTTGGAAAAATATAGTGGGCACACTTCACCAAGAAAAGAAATATTTTTTCTTAAGAGCACCATGCATTCTTCGAACAACCAGCTTCTTCGACGCCAATGTTGGTCAACTATTCTTTGAGTTGGTCAAAATACCATTGCAATTGTTTAGGCGACTTTCTTGCTTATTGAAGACGTCAAGTTTCGCTGGTCGAAGAAGCTCAAGACGGCGTGTTACTTCACAATACATGGTGCTCGGGGACTAGCTGTGGGGGTATAAACCCCTATACCCTTACGGCTAGACTTGGGCCAGGAGGCTTGGCCCATTACGAGACAAGTTCGAGGCTTGATCCGACCACTCGGAGTTTTACGCAAGGAAACAAGGCATGGAGATCAAGCTGGATTCTAGTCGGTTAGAATAGGAATTGATATCGAACTATCTATGGCGATTGTAACCGATAGGATTAATTTTTAGATCTGTAACCCTGCCCTCCGGACTATATAAGGAGGGGCAAAGGACCCCCCTAGGACACATTATTCTCTCAACACAAATCAATACAACAAGACGCACGACGTAGGTATTACGCCCACACGGCGGCCAAACCTGGATAAAAAGCTTGTCCATGTCTTGCATCACCATCAAGTTCGTAGCTTGCGCACCGTCTACCGATAAACTACTACCGTGGGTATACCCCAAGGTAGACTGCCGACTAGCTTTCGTCGACAGTGGCGCGCCAGGTAGGGGGTGTGTATAGCTTTTTCGATGAGCAAGATGGTCATCGTTCTAGCTTCTGCGGCCGTGTCTGAAGGCCTCACGTTCACTGTCGGCCAGATTACATGGACGACTCGCGGCCGCAGCCTCACGACCACGGCTTCGGAAGAAACCCGGATCCAATCTGGGACAACGGCGGCATCGGCTCCAACCACAATGACACCGAGCACTCGACCACCGCTCCCTCGTTACAAGGGAAAGAAGGTCGACAGGCAAGATTTCGTATGATACACGTCATCTAGGAGTTCCATCATGTGTGTCGAGATTGATTTCCAAGCATTTGGTATGTTCCATGCAAACCGTGCACGTATCTTGCATCAAGATTAGCACTATCTCCAAACAGACCGAACCGAGCATCCACTTGAGCCCCTTCACCTAGGAGTACCAAAAAGTGCGTCCAAAATGGTTTCTTAGACTTTGGTGTATTAGGCGCAAACTGTGCACCTATCTTGCATTAAAACTTACAATGTCTACAAACGGACCGAAGCAAGATTCCATATGACACACGTCATCTAGGAGTTCCATTGGGTGCGTCCAAATTGATTTCTAAGCATATGGTATGTTCCTAGCAAATCATGCACCTATCTTGCATCAAGATTAGCACTATCTCCAAACAGATCAAACCGAGCTTCCACTTGAGCCTCTTCACCGAAGTACTAACTGGTGCTTCCAAAATGGTTTCTTAGACTATGGTGCATTAGGCGCCAACCATGCACATATCTTGCATCGAAACTAACACTGTTTCTAAACAGACCAAAGTGAGATTCCATATGACACACGTCATCAAGGAGTTCCATCGGGTGCATCCAAATTGATTTCCAAGCATATGGTATGTTCCATGCAAACCGTGCACCTATCTTGCATCAAGATTAGCACTATCTCCAAACAGACCGAACCGAGCTTGCACTTGAGCCTCTTCATCTAGGAGTACAAACAGGTGCGTCAAAAATGGTTTCTTAGAGTATGGTGCATTAGGCACAAACTATGCATTTATCTTGCACCGAAACTAACATTATCTCTAAACAAACTGATGTGAGATTCCATATGACACACGTCATCTAGGAGTTCCATTGGGTGCATCCAAATTGATTTCTTAACATATGGTATGTTCCATGCAAACTTTGCAACTATCTTGCATCAAAATTAGCACTATATACGAAGAGACCAAATCGAGCCTCCACTTGAGCCTCTTCAACTACGAGTACCATCGGATGCGTCTAAAATGGTTTCTTAGCCTATGGTGCATTAGGCGTAAACCATGCACATATCTTCTACCGAAACTAACACTATGTCTAAACGAACCGAAGCAAGATTTCATATGACACACATCATCAAGGAGTTATATCAGGTGCGTCCTAATTGATTTGTGAGCATATCGTATGTTCCCTGCAAACTGTGCATCTATCTTGCATCAAGATTAGCACTATCTCCAAACAGACCAAACCGAGCTTTCACTTGAGCCCCTTGACCTAGGAGTACCATTGGGTGTGTCCAAAATGGTTTCTTAGCTGCAAACCGTGCACCTATCTTGCACTGAAACTAAAATTGTCTCCAAAAAGACCGAAGCGAGATTCCGTATGACACACGTCATCTAGGAGTTCCATTAGCTGTGTCCAAATTGATTTCTTAACATATGGTACGTTCCATGCAAACTGTGCAACTATCTTGCATCAAGATTAGAACTATCTCTAAACAGACCAAACCGAGCCTCCACTTGAGCCTCTTCACCTAGGAGTACCAACAGGTGCTTCCAAAATGGTTTCTTAGACTTTGGTGCAGTAGGCACAAACCATGCACATATCTTGCACCGAATCTAACACTGTTTCTAAACAGACCAAAGCGAGATTCCATATGACACACGTCATCAAGGAGTTCCATCGGGTGCATCCAAATTGATTTCCAAGCATATGGTATGTTCCATGCAAACCGTGCACCTATCTTGCATCAAGATTAGCACTATCTCCAAACAGACCGAACCGAGCTTCCACTTGAGCCTCTTCATCTAGGAGTACAAACAGGTGCGTCAAAAATGGTTTCTTAGAGTATGGTGCATTAGGCACAAACTATGCATTTATCTTGCACCGAAACTAACATTATCTCTAAACAAACTGATGTGAGATTCCATATGACACACGTCATCTAGGAGTTCCATTGGGTGCATCCAAATTGATTTCTTAACATATGGTACGTTCCATGCAAACTTTGCAACTATCTTGCATCAAAATTAGCACTATATACGAAGAGACCAAATCGAGCCTCCACTTGAGCCTCTTCAACTACGAGTACCATCGGATGCGTCTAAAATGGTTTCTTAGCCTATGGTGCATTAGGCGTAAACCGTGCACATATCTTCTACCAAAACTAACACTGTGTCTAAACGAACGGAACCAAGATTTCATATGACACACATCATCAAGGAGTTATATCAGGTGCGTCCTAATTGATTTGTGAGCATATCGTATGTTCCATGCAAACTGTGCATCTATCTTGCATCAAGATTAGCACTATCTCCAAACAGACCAAACCGAGCTTTCGCTTGAGCCCCTTGACCTAGGAGTACCATTGGGTGTGTCCAAAATGGTTTCTTAGCTGCAAACCGTGCACCTATCTTGCACTGAAACTAAAATTGTCTCCAAAAAGACCGAAGCGAGATTCCAAATGACACACGTCATCTAGGAGTTCCATTAGCTGTGTCCAACTTGATTTCTTAACATATGGTACGTTCCATGCAAACTGTGCAACTATCTTGCATCAAGATTAGAACTATCTCTAAACAGACCAAACCGAGCCTCCACTGGAGCCTCTTCACCTAGGAGTACCAACAGGTGCTTCCAAAATGCTTTCTTAGACTTTGGTGCAGTAGGCACAAACCATGCACATATCTTGCACCGAATCTAACACTGTTTCTAATCAGACCAAAGCGAGATTCCATATGACACACGTCATCAAGGAGTTCCATTGGGTGCATCCACATTGATTTCCAAGCATATTGTATGTTCCATGCAAACCGTGCACCTATCTTGCATTAAGATTAGCACTATCTCCAAACAGACCGAACCGAGCTTCCACTAGAGCCTCTTCATCTAGGAGTACAAACAGGTGCATCAGAAATGGTTTCTTAGACTATGGTGCATTAGGCACAAACTATGCACCTATCTTGCACCGAAACTAACATTGTCTCCAAACAGACCGAAGCGAGATTCCATATGACACATGTCATCTAGGAGTTCCATTGGCTGCGTCCAAATTGATTTCTTAACATATGGTACGTTCCATGCAAACTGTGCAAGTATCTTGCATCAAGATTGAAACTATCTCTAAACAGACCAAACCGAGCCTCCACTTGAGCCTCTTCACCTAGTAGTACCAACAGGTGCTTCCAAAATGGTTTCTTAGACTATGGTGTATTAGGTGCAAACTGTGCACCTATCTTGCACCAAAACTAACAATGTCTCCAAATGGACCGAAGCGAGATTCCATATGACACACGTCATCAAGGAGTTCCATCGGGTGCATCCAAATTGATTTCCAAGCGTATGATATGTTCCATGCAAACCATCAACCTACCTTGCATAAGGATTAGCACTATCTCCAAATTGACCGAACCAAGCTTCCACTTGAGCCTCTTTACCTAGGAGTACCAAATAGTGCGTCCAAAATGGTTTCTTAGACTATGGTGCATTAGGCACAAACTGTGCACCTATCTTGCATTAAAACTTACAATGTCTACAAACGGACCGAAGCAAGATTCCATATGACACACGTCATCTAGGAGTTCCATTGGGTGCGTCCAAATTGATTTCTAAGCATATGGTATGTTCCTTGCAAATCATGCACCTATCTTGCATCAAGATTAGCACTATCTCCAAACAGATCAAACCGAGCTTCCACTTGAGCCTCTTCACCGAAGTACTAACTGGTGCTTCCAAAATGGTTTCTTAGACTATGGTGCATTAGGCGCAAACCATGCACATATCTTGCATCGAAACTAACACTATTTCTAAACAGACCAAAGTGAGATTCCATATGACACACGTCATCAAGGAGTTCCATCGGGTGCATCCAAATTGATTTCCAAGCATATGGTATGTTCCATGCAAACCGTGCACCTATCTTGCATCAAGATTAGCACTATCTCCAAACAGACCGAACCGAGCTTCCACTTGAGCCTCTTCATCTAGGAGTACAAACAGGTGCGTCAAAAATGTTTTCTTAGAGTATGGTGCATTAGGCACAAACTATGCATTTATCTTGCACCAAAACTAACATTATCTCTAAACAAACCGAAGCGAGATTCCATATGACACACGTCATCTAGGAGTTCCATTGGGTGCGTCTAAATTGATTTCTTAACATATGGTACGTTCCATGCAAACTTTGCAACTATCTTGCATCAAGATTAGCACTATATACGAAGAGTCCATATCGAGCCTCCACTTGAGCCTTTTCAACTACGAGTACCATCGGATGCGTCTAAAATGGTTTCTTAGCCTATGGTGGATAAGGTGTAAATCGTGCACATAACTTCTACCAAAACTAACACTATCTCTAAACAAACCGAAGCAAGATTCCATATGCAAATTGTGCAACTGTCTTGCATCAAGATTAGCACTATATCCGAACAGACCAAATCAAGCCTCCACTTGAGCCTCTTCAACTACGAGTACCATCGAGTGTGTCTAAAATGGTTTCTTAGCCTATGGTGCATATGGCGTACACCGTGCACATATCTTCTACCAAAACTAACACTGTCTCTAAACGAACCGGAGCAAGATTCCATATGACACACATCATCAAGGAGTTATATTAGGTGCGTCCTAATTGATTTTTGAGCATATCGTATGTTCCATGCAAACCGTCCATCTATCTTGCATCAAGATTAGCACTATCTCTAAACAGACCAAACCGAGCTTTCAGATGAGCCCCTTGACCGAGGAGTACTATCGGGTGCATCCAAAATGGATTCTTATCCTATGGTTCATTAGGTGCAAACCGTGCACCTATCTTGCACCGAAACTAACATTGTCTCTAAACAGACCGAAGTGAGATTCCATATGACACATGTCATCTACGAGTTCCATCTAGTGTGTCCAAATTGATTTCTGAGCATATGGTATGTTCCATGCAAATCGTGCACCTATCTTGCACCGAAACTAACACTGTCTCTAAACAGTCCGAAGTGAGATTCCATATGACACATGTCATCTACGAGTTCCATCTAGTGTGTCCAAATTGATTTCTGAGCATATGGTATGTTCCATGCAAACCGTGCACCTATCTTGCACCGAAACTAACATTGTCTCCAAACAGACCGAAGCGAGATTCCATATGACACATGTCATCTAGGAGTTCCATTGGCTGCGTCCAAATTGATTTCTTAACATATGGTATGTTCCATGCAAACTGTGCAACTATCATGCATCAAGATTGGAACTATCTCTAAACAGACCGAACCGAGCCTCCACTTGAGCCTCTTCACCTAGGAGTACCAACAGGTGCTTCCAAAATTGTTTCTTAGACTTTGGTGCATTAGGCGGAAACCGTGCACATATATTGAATCGAAACTAATACTGTCTCTAATCACACCAAAGTGAGATTCCATATGACACACATCATCAAGGAGTTCTATTGGGTGTGTCCAAATTAGTTTCTAAGCATATGGACATTCCATGCAGACTGTGCATCTATCTTGCATCAAGATTAGCACTATCTCCAAATAGACTAAACCGAGCTTTCACTTCAGCCTTTTACCTAGGAGTACCATCGGGTGCGTCCAAAATAGTTTCTTAGCCTATGCTGCATTATGTGCAAACCTTGCACCTATCTTGCACCGAAACTAACACTGTCTCCAAACAGACCGAAGCAAGATTTCATATGACACACGTCATCTAAGAGTTCCATCATCTGCGTCCAGATTGATTTCCAAGCATTTGGTTTGTTCCATGCAAAACTTGCACCTATCTTGCATCCAGATTAGCACTATCTCCAAACAGACCGAACCGAGCATCCACTTGAGACCCTTCACCTAGGAGTACCAACAAGTGTGTCAAAATGGTTTCTTAGACTATGGTGCATTAGGTGCAAATTGTGCACTTATCTTGCACTAAAACTTACAATGTCTACAAACAGACCAAAGCAAGATTCCATATGACACGCGTCATCTTGGAGTTCTATTGGGTGCGTCCAAATTGATTTCTAAGCATATGGTATGTTCCTTGCAAATCATGCACCTATCTTGCATCAAGATTAGCACTATCTCCAAACCGATCAAACCGAGCTTCCACTTGAGCCTCTTCACCAAAGTACCAACAGGTGCTTCCAAAATGGTTTCTTAGACTATGGTGCATTAGGCGCAAACTATGCACATATCTTGCACCGAAACTAACAGTGTTTCTAAATAGACCAAAGCGAGATTCCATATGACACACGTCATCAAGGAGTTCCATCAGGTGCATCCAAATTGATTTCCAAGCATATGGTATGTTCCATGCAAACTGTGCACCTATCTTGCATTAAATTTAGCACTATCTCCAAACATACCGAACCGAGCTTCCACTTGAGCCTCTTCATCTAGGAGTACAAACAGGTGTGTCAAAAATGGTTTCTTAGACTATGGTGCATTAGGCACAAACTATGCACCTATCTTGCACCAAAACTAGCATTGTCTCCAAACAGATCGAAACAAGATTCCATATGACACACGTCATCTAGGAGTTTCATTAGCTGTGTCCAACTTGATTTCTTAACATATGGTACGTTCCATGCAAACTGTGCAACTATCTTGCATCAAGATTAGAACTATCTCTAAACAGACCAAACCGAGCCTCCACTGGAGCCTCTTCACCTAGGAGTACCAACAGGTGCTTCCAAAATGGTTTCTTAGACTTTGGTGCAGTAGGCACAAACCATGCACATATCTTGCACCGAATCTAACACTGTTTCTAATCAGACCAAAGCGAGATTCCATATGACACACATCATCAAGGAGTTATATCAGGTGCGTCCTAATTTCTTTCTGAGCATATCATATGTTCCATGCAAACCGTGCATCTATCTTGCATCAAGATTAGCACTATCTCCAAACAGACCAAACCGAGCTTTCACGTGAGCCCCTTGACCTAGGAGTACCATCGGGTGCGTCCAAAATGGTTTCTTATCCTATGGTGCATTAGGTGCAAACCGTGCACCTATCTTGCACCGAAACTAACACTGTCTCTAAACGGACCGAAGTGAGATTCCATATGACACATGTCATCTAGGAGTTCCATTTGGTGCGTCCAAATTGATTTCTGAGCATATGGTATGTTCCATGCAAATTGTGCACCTATCTTGCCTCAAGATTAGCACTATCTCTAAACAGACCGAACCGAGCCTCCACTTGAGCCTCTTCACTTAGGAGTACCAACAGGTGCTTCCAAAAAGGTTTCTTAGACTTTGGCGCATTAGGCGCAAACTGTGTACATATCTTGCACCGAAATTAATATTATCTCTAAGCACACTAAAGCGAGATTCCATATGACACACGTCATCAAGGAGTTCTAACGGGTGTGTCCAAAATAATTTCTAATCGTATGGTACATTCCATGAAGACCGTGCATCTATGTTGCATCAAGATTAGCACTATCTCCAAATAGACCAAACCGAGCTTTCACTTGAGCCTTTTACCTAGGAGTACCATCGGGTGCGTCCAAAATGGTTTCTTAGCCTATGCTGCATTATGTGCAAACCTTGCACCTATCTTGCACCGAAACTAACATTGTCTCCAAATTGACCGAAACAAGATTTCTTATGACACACGTCATCTAGGAGTTTCAACATGTGCGTCCAGATTGATTTCCAAGCATTTGGTATGTTCCATGCAAACAGTGCACCTATCTTGCACCAAGAGTAACACTATCTCCATACAGACCAAACCGAGCATCCACTTGAGCCCCTTGAAAGGTCCAAAAGGCTAGAGGGGGGTGAATAGCCTATTTAAAAACTCTACAAACTTTACTAAACAAGTGAGTTAGTAAAATAAGTGGCGAAGCTATTCTAGCACTTGCACAACTAAGCTATGCAAGCCACCTATACAAGTCTAGCAAGAAGGCTAAACACTAAAACACAAGAATCCGCAGCAAACTATGCACCTATCTTGCAAGAGTAACAAGAAATCCGCAGCAAACTCAAGAATCAAGTGCCACTAAATGGAACTCTCAAAGCAATGCACTTGAATCTCACTCAATCTCACTAGAATTAGCAAACAAGCAACAAGTTGAGTGGAGGGAGTGTTCTCTAGCTCAATGTATGCCTCAAGTAATCAAATGTGCAAGAGAGAACCTCCCAAAGCCGGCCACCTTCTATTTATAAGCCCCTCAAAGAAACTAGCCGTTAGCTGTTTCCACTGGGCTGAAAACGGGGGCACCGGACGCTACTAAGTGAGCACCGAACGCTCGAGTCCCTGCGTCCGGTGCACTGGAGTTGGCCACGTGACCGTCCTAAATCTCGCGTGTCAGATCCTAACGGTCACCTGCGGATCACCAGACGCTCCGCAGGTCCACACCGGACGCGTCCGGTGCACACCAGACTCATGCACAGAGAGTTCCGCAAATCTGCGGGTCACCGAACGCTAAGCACCGGTAGCGTCCGGTGCTCACCGGACCCATGCGCAGAGAGGGTCGCAAAACACCTGCACACCGGACGCTAAACACCGGACGCTCTCAGAGTGCGTTCGGTGCTTAACCCTAGCAGGGTGAAGCACACCGGACGCTGAGGCCAGCGTCCGGTGCCTCCGCACTCAGCGTCCGGTGAGTGTTTCTCAGTGAGAAAGCACTCGTGCGACTTCTCCAAATTTCCCATCGACGCAATAGAAAATATGCACTTAATTCTCTCATACCATGCTCTAGGTGCTCATTCTATCAATCTTGCATCCACCGTAGTCGGAGTCCGAATATCCAATCAACTCAAAGTTAGACCCCTTGGGATACCATAATCCAACATCATGAGTGCCCTTGAGATACCTTAATATTCTTTTGGTTGCCTTCAAGTGACTTTCTCTAGGTGAAGCTTGGTATCTTGCACATTTGCACACACTAAACATCACATCCGTCCTTGATGCGGTGACATAGAGCAAACTCCCACTCATGGACCGATAAAGCTTTTGATCTACCATGTTGCCACTTGCATCATTACCTAATTGATCATTTGTGCCCATAGGTGTGCTCATTGGTTTAGCTTCTTGCAATCCAAACTTCTTGATCATGTCCTTGATGTACTTTCCTTGACTTACAAAAGTGTCATTCTTCATTTGCTTGATTTGAAGACCAATGAAGTAACTAAGCTCTCCAATCATGGACATCTCAAACTCATTTGCCATCATTCTTCCAAATTCTTCACAAAAGTCTTGATTGGTTGATCCAAAGATGATATCATCAATATAGATTTGCAACACAAACAAGTCATTGCCTAGCTTCTTGGTGAAGAGGGTAGTGTCAACCTTTCCCATCTTTAACCCTTTAGAGAGAAGAAAATCTCTCAATCTCTCATACCATGCTCTAGGTGCTTGCTTCAAACCATATAATGCTTTCTTGAGCTTGTAAACATGGTTGGGTTTCATGTCATCTTCAAAACCGGGAGGTTGTTCAACATAAACCAACTCATTTATGTATCCATTGAGAAATGCACTCTTCACATCCATTTGATAGAGCTTGATGTTGTGGGCACAAGCATAGGCTAATAATATTCTAATTGCCTCCAATCTTGCAACCGGTGCATACGTTTCTCCAAAGTCAAGACCTTCCACTTGAGTGTAGCCTTGTGCTACTAATCTTGCTTTGTTTCTCACAACTACACCATCTTGATCTTGCTTGTTTCTAAAGACCCACTTGGTACCAATCACATTGTAGTTCTTTGGCCTCTCAACAAGCTCCCACACTTGGTTTCTTGTGAAGGTGTTCAATTCTTCATGCATGGCATTTACCCAATCGGAATCCTTCAATGCATCTTCTATCTTCTTTGGTTCCTCAAATGAGACAAATGAGTAGTGCTCACAAAAGGATGCTATCCTTGATCTTGTTTGTACACCACTTTGAATACCACCAATGACTTGATCCAATGGATGATCTCTTGCTATGCTTGTGGGTTGGAGTATTGGGAGTTGATTGCTTCCACTTGCTTGATTTTGATTTTGATCATCATCATGAGAGCCACTAGTACTTGCTTGATTTGTATCAATTTGCACTTCTTGATTGATCATGTGAATATTACTATCATCATCAACTTGCCTTGGCCTTATGTCACCTACATCCATGATTTTCATTGCATTTGCCAATTGATCTCCCCTCACATCATCAAGATTTTGAGCTTCATTTTGAGATCTCTCGGTTTCATCAAACTCAACATCATGGATAATAAGAATGAGGGTATCCCGATCTTTTTGGTGGAGATGGATAAGTTCGATTTAGTGGAACGAGACGACGTTCACGATCCGACTACAACCATCCAAGGATGATGCGCCTTAGCAACCGATACACCGACTCCAAGGATCGCTACGTTCTTGTGGTGCGCGACCTGGCCACGAGGGCACTTGTCCTGCAAGCAATCGAAGAACAAGCAAGAACACAATAAACAATCACAATTGCAAAATATATATATATATTGAGCTTTCAATCTGAAATCACAAGATGGTGGGGTTCCTTTTACAATCAGACGGGCGGTTTATCCAACACGCGCGCTGAAAGACGGTAGCAAATGGCTAACTCGATTAAACAAAACCCAGATTGTTGTGGTGGCATGTAGGAGCCATAAATACAAGAGAGAGCAAAGCTAGGCGGCACTCTCGACACTCTAAAAATAACAGAGAAATAAAGGCAACCATTGCTTGGTTGCATGAGATCCTTATTGACCAAAACATGAGATCCTTATTGACCGAAGCATGCTCTAAAAGTAGGTATCCAAAGAAAAGGTCCGTGGAGTTATTAGACAATTGTGGCCGCCTCATAGCTGCTGTGAACTTGAATTGAGATCCATCTAAAAATATACTTGACGAGTTTTCCATCAAGTGCTTGCATGCTTAAAATGGACTATGTATGAAGTCATGGCGGTTGTTGTAAGTTGGTGCTGTCTTGCTGTCCAAATCCAGCCTACGCCAATCCCCTATGCTTCTGGTCCTCTCCATCATTCCTAAGCAAAACAAGAGTGCACGTGTCTCCATTGTCTAAATATGATGGACAAGAGTTTAAGAATAAACTTACTTGATGGTTCAGTTGACGGGCACTGGCACGAGTAAGAGGGCCAAGTGGTGTTGGCGATGGTGTGGGTGTAGGTGTGGATGTATAGATGCTGCTGATGTCCTCATCATCCTCCCCTTCTTGCATTTGAGTCGTCCCCGACTCAAGCTCATCTCCCTCACCCAAATATGGCTTCAAATCGTGTGGATTTAAGCGTGACTTGGCCTTTTGACATGTCGTGCAGCGAGCAATAAATCTCTCCACATCTCTCCTCATCTTTGGCCAAAAGAAATGACCAGCCAGTATGTCCTCCGTCTTCTTTGCCCCAAAATGTCCCATCAAACCACCTCCATGTGCTTCCTGTAGCAACAACAAACGAACAGAGCTAGCTGGAATGCATAGCTTATTAGCTCTAAACACAAAACCATCATTTACAACAAATTTATTCCATGCCTTCCCATCCTTACAATGCAAAAACACATCTTTAAAATCATCATCATGCACATATTGTTCTTTAACTGTTTCCAATCCAAAGATCTTGTGGTCGAGTTGTGTCAACAAGGTATATCTCCTAGATAAAGCATCAGCAATGATATTCTCTTTCCCTTTCTTGTGTTTGATGACATACGGAAAAGATTTAATGAATTCAACCCAATTAGCGTGTCTACGGTTCAGGTTTCCTTGGCTACGAATATGCTTTAACGATTCATGATCAGAATGTATGACAAATTCTTTGGGCCACAAATAATGTTGCCATGTTTCTAATGTTCGCACAAGAGCATACAATTCTTTATCATAAGTAGAATAATTTAGAATAGGCCCACTTAGTTTCTCACTAAAATATGCAATGGGTTTTCCTTCTTGTAACAAAACATCACCCAAACCAATTCCACTAGCATCACATTCAAGTTCAAAAGTTTTGTTAAAATCAGGAAGTTGCAGAAGAGGTGCATGTGTCAACTTATCTTTCAACATGTTGAAAGCATTCTCTTGTGCTGTGCTCCAAGAAAAGTGCACTCCCTTCTTTGTAAGCTCATTCAATGGTGCAGCAATGGTGCTGAAATCCTGCACAAAGCGACGATAGAACCCAGCAAGTCCTAGAAAACTCTGTAGCTGGGTGACACTCTTTGGTATTGGCCACCCTTGTATCGCTTCCACCTTGGATTTGTCAACCTCAATTCCCTGTGGAGTAACAACATAGCCAAGAAAAGAGCACGTAAATGATCAAGATGTTGATCCATAGATTTGCTGTAAATTAATATATCATCAAAATAAACAACAACAAATCTTCCAATGAAGGCACGCAAAACCTCGTTCATTAGTCTCATGAAGGTACTCGGTGCATTAGTTAAACCAAAAGGCGTGACTAACCACTCATACAAACCAAATTTAGTTTTGAAAGCGGTTTTCCATTAATCTCCCAATTTCATACGAATCTGGTGGTAACCACTACGCAAGTCAACTTTGGAAAATACAACAGCACCACTTAGTTCATCAAGCATATCATCTAAGCGTGGAATAGGATGGCGATATCTAATAGTAATATTATTGATAGCTCGACAATCCACACACATACGCCATGATCCATCTTTTTTAGGCACTAAAATAACAGGAACAGCACAAGGACTAAGAGACTCACGCACATAACCTTTGTCGAGTAGTTCTTGCACTTGCCGCTGAATCTCTTTTGTTTCTTCTGGATTGGTCCTGTATGGTGCACGGTTGGGCAATGAAGCACCAGGAATCAAGTCAATCTGGTGCTCAATCCCTCGAAGTGGTGGTAGCCCCGGTGGCATTTTAGTTGGAAACACATTAGAATACTCCTGCAAAATGTCAGCAACCTCCGGAGGCAAAGAATGCAGCATATTGTGAAGGGAAATTAATGCATCTTTGCATACTAAAGCATAAATAGTAGAAGTGGATGCATTCAACTCATTAATATCAGACTTAGTAGCAAGCAAACAATTCCCTTTCAATTTGATCCCATCTTTCCTATCTATGACAGGTTTAGTATTCCTCTCTCTTTTTGCTTTTGTAGCCTGAGCCACATCATTTTGCATAATCGCCTCAGGAGACATAGGGTGTAAAACAATTTTTCTATCATGATACAGAAAAGAATACTGATTTGCTCTTCCAAGATGCATAGAATCTCTATCAAACTGCCAAGGTCTACCTAGCAGAATATTGCAAGCTTGCATAGGCACAACATCACATTCAACAACATCTTTATACGACCCAATAGAAAAATTGATTCGCACAAGTCTAGTTACCTTTGCCTTGCCACTATTGTTCAGCCATTGAATATAATATGGATGTGGGTGTGGGTTAGTGGTAAGCGCAAGCTTCTCCACCATGTCGCTGTTGGCCAAGTTGTTGCAGCTACCTCCATCAATGATCATGCGACATGAACGCTCTTTGATGACACACTTTGTTTGAAACAATGTATGTCGCTGATTTTGCTCTGCCTTCTCCATTTGTGCACTAAGCACACGCTGCACAATAAGGCTCTTATAGCGGTCTGCTTCAGTAGCATTAATATGTTCTTCGAAATGTTGTTCACTATCTGCATGGTCAGCTGCAAGCAATGCAAGTGTATCTTCATCAAAATCACTAGCAGATGAGCACTCACCATCATCTTTGACGATCATAACACGCTTGCTGGGACATTCACGCATCACATGTCCATATCCCTTGCATCGGAGACACTGAATGTCTCTTGTTCTACCTGTAGACGCCATGGATGAAGCACTTGCAGTAGGATTTTGAATCGTCTTTGCCACTGAGTTTGCTGGATTAGCACGAGACATGTTGCTTTGTGAAGGCATAGGAGCAAGTGTAGGTGGAGTAGTAGTCGTGCGGGGCTGCCATGAATTAGTCTTCCCTGCAGAAATACTATTCTTGGTACTAACATATCGTCCCTGAACTTCCCTTTCAGCTTTACACGCAAGATGAAACAAACGGGTTATGTTATTGTAATCTTTATATTCAAGTATGTCCTGAATTTCACGGTTTAGTCCACCCAAAAACCTAGCCATAGCAGGTTCCTCGTCCTCTTCTATATTACAACGCAACATACCCATTTGCAATTCTTGATAATATTCTTCTACAGTTTTAGCTCCCTGTCTCAGTTGTTGTAATTTATGTAACAAATCTCGTGCATAGTAAGAAGGAACCAATCTAGCCCTCATGATTCGTTTTAAAGCATTCCAAGTTTGTGGTATGTTATTAGGATTTTTCTTGACATGTTCATTCCACCAAACAGTAGCAAAGTCAGTAAACTCGCTAGTAGCAGCCCTAACACGTGTATTCTCAGGAAACTCATGACATGCAAACTTTTGTTCAATAGCAATTTCCCAAGAAATATATGCATCAGGGTCATACTTACCATCAAAAGGAGGTATTTTAAATTTAATCTTGCTGAAAGAATCAGTATTGTTGGGTACCTCACGTCGACGGTGACCGCCCATACCACTTCGATTATGGCGTAGGCGATGCCGATCACGAGTGTCACGATCATCATGTTCAGTATCAGCAGTATAATCATCATCATAATTATCTTCGACTCGCTCTTCATCTTGATTATGCTTCTCTTTGTATTTCATGTGGAAGTCATCAAAACGGTTCAGAAGGGCAGCAAGACTTTTGTCCATACGAACAATAGATGCCTCCAACCTTGTAAGCTTGCTGGTGGTGGCTATTTGGGCTGTCTCTAATTGCCCAACCTTTTCATTGGTCACCTGTACATCCTCATTGAGGCCATTAGTGTGCTCCCTTACTTTGCGTTCGAAGTGTTGCATAAAGGTCTTTGTCCGTGGTGATTGCGGTGGGGTTGGATCTGGGGTTGGATCTGATTCTCCTGGCATGATCACAAGAGAGGAGACAAAAAAAAACTGAAAGAAAAACTGCCCTAATGCTACTAGGATGTGGTTATTATAATCCTCTCACTCTCAACACTTGTCCATGCATGTTCTCACCTGTTCTTACCAAACTCAACAGGAGGGGGACGGCAGCCAACAATTCAGCAACTCAACCTAAGAAGCAAGTGTATCGGTGCCGCAACATCAATCCCTGTCAAGCTATAGTCGAATTTGTGGAGCTATAGGAAGGCTGAAAGTAGCAAGGAAATACTAACACCACATTAGTTACAAAAGCAGGTTGAGAAATCATTCAACGGTGGTGCTATGCTGGTCCTAGGCTAGACCGTGCTAGAGACGCGAGCCTAGACACAAACAAAGTCACGGTACAGCAGGAACAATAATAAGGACAACAAGAGATAACTCCCCTTCTTTTCCTAGATAACTCCCCTTCTTTTCCTCTTCCTTTCTTTTCTTTCGTTTTTTTTCTTTCATTTTTTTCCTCTTTTTTTTGATTGTTTTTTTGTTTCTTTCTGTTTTTTTTCTTTTACTTTGCTCAACTAAAACAAATCTAAATCTTGATGGATTAGATTTCAGAATACGCACAATACCTTTAGTGTGACAAAAATACAACTAGCAAATTGTGATGGTGATATGGTGCTACAGTAGTACTGATTGCAATGGGATGCTAAAAATAGAATGTGAAAGAAGAGTGGAGGACAGGCAAAAGGATGCGCGCTGCTGGAAGTGGATGGAACAATGGAATGTTCTAAAATTAAATGCGCAAATGTGGAACAAATCTGGTGGTTGCAATAGGATGCTGAAAATAGAATGTGCGCTAGCGCTTATAATAGGATGTATGGATGGAAGAAAGGAGCATGCAGGAGGTGGCGGTTAATCATAGCATGCTCACGGGTTGAAGTGAAAGGGTGCATGCGCCTAAAAATATAGGGGTGCGTATAAGTGAAAAGAGAAACTGGTGGATGGAGTTTACACGGTGCACAAGTAGGGTGGTGATGATAGTTCAGACAGTCCAAATGTATATGATAATAGTGATTGCAGCAGAGATTATACGATGGGCAGTGACTAAAATGTGACAAGAACTCGAAACTCTAAAAGTCTAAACCCAAGACCAGCAATTCGACTCGACCGATGTAAATCAAACACAACTTGCCTGAACTAAGTAGTACTAGTAAAAGGCTCACTGGGTCTATAGGATGTTGGGAAAGAAACTAAATTTTTTTGGCTTTTCTGGACTATAGGAAAAAAATTGCAAACTAAAATCTCTCACCAATCAAACCTTGCTCTGATACCACATAATAAGAACGAGGGTGTCCCGATCTTTTTGGTGGAGATGGATAACTTCGATTTAGTGGAAGGAGACGACGTTCACGATTCGACTACAACCATCCAAGGATGATGCGCCTTAGCAACTGATACACCGACTCCAAGGATCGCTGCGTTCTTGTGGTGCGCGACCCGGCCACGAGGGCACTCGTCCTGCAAGCAATCGAAGAACAAGCAAGAACACAATGAACAATCACAATTGCAAAATATATATATATTGAGCTTTCAATCTAAAATCACAAGATGGTGGGGTTCCTTTTACAATCAGACAGGCGGTTTATCCAACACGCGCGCTGAAAGGCGGTAGCAAATGGCTAACTCGATTAAACAAAACCTAGATTGTTGTGGTGGCATGTAGGAGCCATAAATACAAGAGAGAGCAAAGCTAGGCGGCACTCTCGACACTCTAAAAATAACAGAGAAATAAAGGCAACCATTGCTTGGTTGCATGAGATCCTTATTGACCAAAACATGAGATCCTTATTGACCGAAGCATGCTCTAAAAGTAGGTATCCGAAGAAAAGGTCCGTGGAGTTGTTAGACAATTGCGGCCGCCTCATAGCTGCTGTGAACTTGAATTGAGATCCATCTAAAAATATACTTGACGAGTTTTCCATCAAGTGCTTGCATGCTTAAAATGGACTCTGTATGAAGTCATGGTGGTTGTTGTAAGTTGGTGCTGTCTTGCTGTCCAAATCCAGCCTACGCCAATCCCCTATGCTTCTGGTCCTCTCCATCATTCCTAAGCAAAACAAGAGTGCACATGTCTCCATTGTCTAAATATGATGGACAAGAGTTTAAGAATAAACTTACTTGATGGTTCAGTTGACGAGCACTGGCACGAGTAAGAGGGCCAAGTGGTTTTGGCGATGGTGTGGGTGTAGGTGTGGATGTATAGATGGTGCGATGTCCTCATCAATGGACTTCTTCCAATGTGCCACTTTCCAAGTTCCAAACCCCTCTCAACCCCAGGAACTCCACCTCCTTTGTAAAAGTGCTAACACCAACAAGTGTCCACCACCAAAGTGCATGTGTGTTAGATTTTCACAAACATTTTCACCAAAGGAGTTAAGTTAGCACTTTACTAGATCCTAATGCATATGCTTAAGATATGGACCTAGTAGCACTTGATTCGAGAGATAACCGTGACTTCTCCTCTTGATAGTCGGCTATCTATCCTAAACCCGGTCAATCACTTCTCTACTCATCTTAGACCGGCAAAAGTAAAACCCTATGTTTATACCTTTGCCTTGATAACTTTGCTCCTCGTCTATCACCATGATCATCATGCTACATCTCTTTGTGATCATGCCACCATGCACCTTTATCACATGTGTTGCTATGCCTAACTCACATCACTTAAACACAAGGCATTAGCAACTTGGTGTCATTAATTACCAAAACCAAACTTGGGCTTTCAATCTCCCCCTTTTTGGTAATTGATGACAACCATCACAAAGATATGAAATGAAATCATAATGAACTTGAATTGGTTGTCCAAAGCATTTTTATCATGAGACAAGGTTGGACAAACATTTCAATTTCGGTTTTGGTAGTACTAGCTCCCCCTACATATGTGCTTCCAAGAGTTTGGTTCAAGTTTGCACATATGCATGAATTGGAATTTTGGGAGATTTATTACTACCAAAATGATGCTAAGGTATATAGAATGGACCTTTGAAGCGTGATACCAATCAGAGTTGCCAATATACCATCCTTAGCACAATGTAGCTAGACATACATCAAAAACTCAAGATACCTCGTGAGATCATAATATATGTCTAGATACCACATGAAAATAAAACTCTATGCTAGAATTCAAAGCATCATTCAAGTTCTATTTCTAGCAAGCACCAAACAAACAAGAGTTGTGAATTTAAACTTGCAATGCAACAACTCATTATGTTAGTGCACATACAAATGCAACAAATGGTTCATGAGCTTGCTCCCCCTATTTGTGTGCTCAAGTTTAAAAAGTTTTCTGTCCTTTTTTTGTTTCTCTCCCCCTTTTTGACTTTATCTTTGTTTCTCTCCCCCTTTGTCATCAATGACCACAAAGGTTCAAATTTTAGTGAGAATTAAGTCAATCCATGTGAGGGTCAAATTATGGTTCAATCTAGATCACTTGCCTAAAAACATGTAATTCGGTTTGATCCAAGGACAAGCTTTTTCACACCTCATGAAGTATAAGGGTTATCTTGACCATGTTGAATTACACATCATAAGCTCATATTCTAGATTCAACACTAGGCTTGCAAGCTCACCAACATGTCATATGCAACCACTAGATCAATCAAACATAAAGCAATAGTGGTACCATACATACACAAAATCTTTTGAATTTCATGAATGAGCCTATTTGTCATGCAAACATGTCTATATGTTCTAATCATGTCCTTAGCAAAGTATGAATGCTATGTCAACCAACTTTACCTTGCTTTGTTGGAGGAGAGGCATGTCATATATAAATGTGGGGGTGCACTCATCTCAAGTTGGAGAAGTCAAGTATGTTCAATTCATTCCTCAACTTGCAAAATCTCTTCTCATCAAGTGGCTTTGTGAAGATGTCGGCTAGTTGATCTTCGGTGCCAATGCTTTCAATGCTAATATCACCCTTTTGTTGATGATCTCTTATAAAATGATGCCTTATGTCAATGTGCTTGGTTCTTGAATGTTGAACTGGATTTTGTGTCATCTTGATTGCACTCAAATTGTCACATAGCAAAGGCACATTCCTGAATTTGATTCCAAAGTCATTCAAAGTAGCTTTCATCCAAAGCAATTGTGCACAACAACTACCGACACTAATGTATTCGGCCTCGGCGGTTGATAGTGCAACACAATTTTGTTTCTTTGATGACCATGAAACTAGAGACCTTCCTAGCAATTGACAAGTGCCACTTGTGCTCATTCTATCAATCTTGCATCCACCATAGTCGGAGTCCGAATATCCAATCAACTCAAAGTTAGACCGCTTGGGATACCATAATCCAACATCATGAGTGCCCTTGAGATACCTTAATATTCTTTTGGTTGCCTTCAAGTGACTTTCTCTAGGTGAAGCTTGGTATCTTGCACATTTGCACACACTAAACATCACATCCGTCCTTGATGCGGTGACATAGAGCAAACTCCCACTCATGGACCGATAAAGCTTTTGATCTACCATGTTGCCACTTGCATCATTACCTAATTGATCATTTGTGCCCATAGGTGTGCTCATTGGTTTAGCTTCTTGCAATCCAAACTTCTTGATCATGTCCTTGATGTACTTTACTTGACTTACAAAAGTGTCATTCTTCATTTGCTTGATTTGAAGACCAATGAAGTAACTAAGCTCTCCAATCATGGACATCTCAAACTCATTTGCCATCATTCTTCCAAATTCTTCACAAAAGTCTTGATTGGTTGATCCAAAGATGATATCATCAACATAGATTTGCAACACAAACAAGTCATTGCCTAGCTTCTTGGTGAAGAGGGTAGTGTCAACCTTTCCCATCTTGAACCCTTTAGAGAGAAGGAAATCTCTCAATCTCTCATACCATATAATGCTTTCTTGAGCTTGTAAACATGGTTGGGTTTCATGTCATCTTCAAAACCGAGAGGTTGTTCAACATAAACCAACTCATTTATGTATCCATTGAGAAATGCATTCTTCACATCCATTTGATAGAGCTTGATGTTGTGGGCACAAGCATAGGCTAATAATATTCTAATTGCCTCCAATCTTGCAACCGGTGCATACGTTTCTCCAAAGTCAAGACCTTCCACTTGAGTGTAGCCTTGTGCTACTAATCTTGCTTTGTTTCTCACAACCACACCATCTTGATCTTGCTTGTTTCTAAAGACCCACTTGGTACCAATCACATTGTAGTTCTTTGGCCTCTCAACAAGCTCCCACACTTGGTTTCTTGTGAAGGTGTTCAATTCTTCATGCATGGCATTTACCCAATCGGAATCCTTCAATGCATCTTCTATCTTCTTTGGTTCCTCAAATGAGACAAATGAGTAGTGCTCACAAAAGGATGATAGCCTTGATCTTGTTTGTACACCACTTTGAATACCACCAATGACTTGATCCAATGGATGATCTCTTGCTATGCTTGTGGGTTGGAGTATTGGAATTTGATTGCTTCCACTTGCTTGATTTTGATTTTGATCATCATCATGAGAGCCACTAGTACTTGCTTGATTTGTATCAATTTGCACTTCTTGATTGATCATGTGAATATTACTATCATCATCAACTTGCCTTGGCCTTAGTCACCTACATCCATGTTTTTCATTGCATTTGCCAATTGATCTCCCCTCACATCATCAAGATTTTGAGCTTCATTTTGAGATCCCTCGGTTTCATCAAACTCAACATCATGGACTTCTTCCAATGTGCCACTTTCCAAGTTCCAAACCCCTCTCAACCCCAGGAACTCCACCTCCTTTGTAAAAGTGCTAACACCAACAAGTGTCCACCACCAAAGTGCATGTGTGTTAGCTTTTCACAAACATTTTCACCAAAGGAGTTAAGTTAGCACTTTACTAGATCCTAATGCATATGCTTAAGATATGGACTTAGTAGCACTTGATTCGAGAGATAACCGTGACTTCCCCTCTTGATAGTCGGCTATCTATCCTAAACCCGGTCAATCACTTCTCTACTCATCTTAGACCGGCAAAAGTAAAACCCTATGTTTATACCTTTGCCTTGATAACTTTGCTCCTCGTCTATCACCATGATCATCGTGCTACATCTCTTTGTGATCATGTGGCCTATCCATGCCACCATGCACCTTTATCACATGTGTTGCTATGCCTAACTCACATCACTTAAACACAAGGCATTAGCAACTTGGTGTCATTAATTACCAAAACCAAACTTGGGCTTTCACCCCTTCACCTAGGAGTACCAACAAGTGCGTCCAAAATGGTTTTCTTAGACTATGGTGCACTAGGTGCAAACTGTGCACCTATCTTACACCGAAACTAACAATGTCTCCAAATGGACCGAAGCGAAATTACATATGACAGACGTCATCAAGGAGTTCCATCGGGTGCATCCAAATTGATTTCCATGCATATGGTATGTTCTATACAAACCATGCACCTACGTTGCATAAGGATTAGCACCATCTCCAAACTGACCGAACCAAGCTTCCACTTGAGCCTCTTCACCCAGGAGTGCCAAATAGTGCGTCCAAACTAGTTTCTTAGACTATGGTGCATTATGCGCAAACTGTGCACCTATCTTGCAATAAAACTTACAATGTCTACAAACGGACCGAAGCAAGTTTCCATATGACACACGTCATCTAAGAGTTCCATTGGGTGCATCCAAATTGATTTGTAAGCATATGGTATGTTCCTTGCAAATCATGCACCTATCTTGCATCAAGATTAGCACTATCTCCAAACAGATCAAACCGAGCTTCCACTTGAGCCTCTTCACCGATGTACCAATAGGTGCTTCCAAAATGGTTTCTTATACTATGGTGCATTAGGCGCAAACCATGCACATATCTTGCACCGAAACAAACACTGTTTCTAAATAGACCAAAGCGAGATTCCATATGACACAAGTCATCAAGGAGTTCCATCGGGTGCATCCAAATTGATTTCCAAGCATATGGTATGTTCCATGCAAACTGTGCACCTATCTTGCATCAAGAACAGCACTATCTCCAATAGACCGAACCGAGCTTCCACTTGAGCCTCTTCATCTAGGAGTACAAATAGGTGCATCAAAAATGGTTTCTTAGACTATGGTGCATTAGGCACAAACTATGCACCTATCTTGCACCGAAACTAACATTGTCTCCAAACTGGCCGAAGCGAGATTCCATATGACACATTATCTAGGAGTTCTACTGGGTGCGTCCAAATTGATTTCTTAACATATGGTACGTTCCATGCAAACTGTGCAAATATCTTGCATCAAGATTAGCACTATATCTGAAGAGACCAAATCGAGCCTCCACTTGAGCCTCTTCAACTACGAGTACCATCGGGTGCATGAAAAATGGTTTCTTAGGCTATGGTGCACAAGGCGTAAACCGTGCACATATCTTCTACCAAAACTAACACTGTCTCTAAACGAACCGAAGCAAGATTGCATATGACACACATCATCAAGGAGTTATATCAGGTGCGTCCTAATAGATTTCTGAGCATATCGTATGTTCCATGCAAACCGTGCATCTATCTTGCATCAAGATTAGCACTATCTCCAAACAGACCAAATTGAGCTTTCACTTGAGCCCCCTTAACCTAGGAGTACCATCGGGTGCGTCCAAAAGGGTTTCTTATCCTATGGTGCATTAGGTGCAAACCGTGCACCTATCTTGCACCGAAACTAACACTGTCTCTTAACGGACGAAAGTGAGATTCCATATGACACATGTCATCTAGGAGTTCCATCTGGTGCGTCCAAATTGTTTCTGAGCATATGGTATGTTCCATGCAAATCGTGCACCTATCTTGCATCAAGATTAGCACTATCTCTAAACAGACCGAACCGAGCCTCCACTTGAGCCTCTTCACTTAGGAGTACCAACAGGTGCTTCCAAAATGGTTTCTTAGACTTTGGTGCATTAGGCGCAAAACGTGCACATATCTTGCACCGAAACTAATACTGTCTCTAAGCACACCAAACCGAGATTCCATATGACACACGTCATCAAGGAGTTCTATCGGGTGTGTCCAAAATAATTTCTAAACATATGGTACATTCCATGCAGACCGTGCATCTATCTTGCATCAAGATTAGCACTATCTCCAAATAGTCTCCAAATGGACCAAACTGAGCTTTCACTTGAGCCTTTTACCTAGGAGTACCTTCGGGTGCGTCCAAAATGGTTTCTTAGCCTATGCTGCATTATGTGCAAACCTTGCACCTATCTTGCACCAAAACTAACAATGTCTCCAAATAGACCGAAACAAGATTTCTTATGACACACGTCGTCTAGGAGTTCCATCATGTGCGTCCAGATTGATTTCCAAGCATTTGGTATGTTCCATGCAAACCGTGCACCTATCTTGCACCAAGATTAGCACTATCTCTAAACAGACCGAACCGAGCATCCACTTGAGCCCCTTCACCTAGGAGTACCAACAAGTGCGTCCAAAATGGTTTCTTAGACTATGGTGCATTAGGTGCAAACTGTGCACCTATCTTACACCGAAACTAACAATGTCTCCAAATGGACCGAAGCAAGATTCCATATGATAGACGTAATCAAGGAGTTCCACCGGGTGCATCCAAATTTATTTCCAAGCATATGGTATGTTCCATACAAACCATGCACCGACATTGCATAAGGATTAGCACCATCTCCAAACTGACCGAACCAAGCTTCCACTTGAGCCTCTTCACCCAGGAGTGCCAAATAGTGCGTCCAAACTAGTTTCTTAGACTATGGTGCATTATGCGCAAACAGTGCACCTATCTTGGAATAAAACTTACACTGTCTACAAACGGACCGAAGCAAGTTTCCATATGACACACATCATCTAGGAGTTCCATTGGGTGTGTCCAAATTGATTTGTAAGCATATGGTATATTCCTTGCAAATCATGCACCTATCTTGCATCAAGATTAGCACTATCTCCAAACAGATCAAACCGAGCTTCCACTTGAGCCTCTTCACCTAAGTGCCAACAGGTGCTTCCAAAATGGTTTCTTATACTATGGTGCATTAGGCGCAAACCATGCCCATATCTTGCACCGAAACTAACACTGTTTCTAAATAGACCAAAGCGAGATTCCATATGACACAAGTCATCAAGGAGTTCCATCAGGTGCATCCAAATTGATTTCCAAGCATATGGTATGTTCCATGCAAACTGTGCACCTCTCTTGCATCAAGATCAGCACTATCTCCAATAGACCGAACCGAGCTTCCACTTGAGCCTCTGCATCTAGGAGTACAAACAGGTGTGTGAAAAATGGTTTCTTAGACTATGGTGCATTAGGCACAAACTATGCACCTATCTTGCACCAAAACTAACATTGTCTCCAAACAGACCGAAGCGAGATTCCATATGACACACATCATCTAGGAGTTCCATTGGGTGTGTCCAAATTGATTTCTTAACATATGGTACGTTCCATGCCAACTGGGCAACTATCTTGCATCAAGATTAGCACTATATCTGAACAGACCAAACCGAGCCTCCACTTGAGCCTCTTCAACTACGAGTACCATTTGGTGCATCTAAAATGGTTTCTTAGGCTATGGTGCATTAGGCGTAAACTGTGCACATATCTTCTACCAAAACTAACACTGTCTCTAAACGAATCGAAGCAAGATTGCATATGACACACATCATCAAGGAGTTATATCAGGTGCGTCCTAGATGATTTCTGAGCATACCGTATGTTCCATGCAAACCGTGCATCTATCTTGCATCAAGATTTGCACTATCTCCAAACAGACCAAACCGAGCTTTCACTTGGGCCCCTTGACCTAGGAGTACCATCAGGTGTGTCCAAAATGGTTTCTTATCCTATGGTGCATTAGGTGCAAACCGTGCACCTATCTTGCATCGAAACTAACAGTGTCTCTAAACGAACCGAAGTGAGATACCATATGACCCATGTCATCTAGGAGTTCCATCTCGTGCGTCCAAATTTATTTCTAAACATATGGTATGTTCCATGCAAATCGTGCACCTATCTTGCATCAAGATTAGCACTATCTCTAAACAGACCGAACCGAGCCTCCACTTCAGCCTCTACGCCTAACGGTACCAACAGGTGCTTCCAAAATGGTTTCTTAGACTTTGGTGCATTAGGTGCAAACCGTGCGCATATCTTGCGCCGAAACTAATACTGTCTCTACGCACACCAAAGCGAGATTCCATATGACACACGTCATGAAGGAGTTTTATCGGGTGTGTCCAAATTAATTTCTAAACATATGGTACGTTCCATGCAGACCGTGCATCTATCTTGCAAGAAGATTAGCACTATCTCCAAATAGACCAAACCGAGCTTTCACTTGAGCCTTTTACCTAGGAGTACCATCGGGTGCGTCCAAAATTGTTTCTTAGCCTATGCTGCATTATGTGCAAACCTTGCACCTATCTTGCACCGAAACTAACACAGTCTCCAAATTCACTGAAACAAGATTTCGTATGACACACGTCATCTAGGAGTTCCATCATGTGTGTCCAGATTGATTTCCAAGCATTTGGTATGTTCCATGCAAACCGTGCACCTGTCTTGCACCAAGATTAGCACTATCTCCAAACAGAGCGAACCGAGCATCCACTTGAGCCCCTTCACCTAGGAGTACCAACAAGTGCGTCCAAAATGGTTTCTTAGACTATGGTGCATTTGGTGCAAACTGTGCACCTATCTTGCACCGAAACTGACAATGTATCCAATTGGACCGAAGCGAGATTCCATATGACACACATCATCAAGTAGTTCCATCGGGTGCATCCAAATTGATTTCCAAGCATATGGTATGTTCCATACAAACCATGCACCTACGTTGCATAAGGATTAGCACCATCTCCAAACTACCGAACCAAGCTTCCACCTGAGCCTCTTCACCCAAGAGTACCAAATAGTGCGTCCAAACTGGTTTCTTAGACTATGGTGCATTATGCGCAAACTGTGCACCTATCTTGCAATAAAACTTACAATGTCTACAAACTGACCGAAGCAAGATTCTATATGACACACGTCATCTATGAGTTCCATTGGGTGCGTCCAAATTGATTTCTAAGCATATGGTATGTTCCATGCAAATCATGCACCTATCTTGTATAAAGATTAGCACTATCTCTAAACAGATCAAACCGAGCTCCACTTTAGCCTCTTGACCGAAGTACCAATAGGTGCTTCCAAAATGGTTTCTTAGACTATGGTGCATTAGGCGCAAACCATGCACATATCTTGCACCGAAACTAACACTGTTTCTAAACAGACCAAAGCGAGATTCCATATGACACATGTCATCAAGGAGTTCCATCGGGTGCATCTAGATTGATTTCCAAGCATATGGTATGTTCCATGCAAACCGTGCACCTATCTTGCATCAAGATTAGCATTATCTCCAATAGACCGAACTGAGCTTCCACTTGAGCCTCTTCATCTAGGAGTACAAATAGGTGCACCAATATGGTTTCATAGACAATGGTGCATTAAGCAGAAACTTTGTATCTCTCTTGCACCGAAACTAACATTGTCTCCAAACTGATCGAACTGAGATTCCATATGACACACATCATCTAGGAGTTCCATTGGGTGCGTCCAAATTGATTTCTTAACATATGGTACGTTCCATGCAAACTGTGCAACTATCTTGCATCAAGATTAGCACTATATCTAAACAGACGAAATCGAGCCTCTACATGAGCCTCTTCAACTACGAGTACCATCGGGTGCATCTAAAATGGTTTCTTAGCCTATGGTGCATTAGGCGTAAACCGTGCACATATTTTCTACCAAAACTAACACTGTCTCTAAACAAACCGAAGCAAGATTTCATATGACACACATCATCAAGGAGTTATATCAGGTGCGTCCTAATTAATTTCTGAGCATACCGTATGTTCCATGCAAGCCGTGCATCTATCTTGCATCCACATTAGCACTATCTCCAAACAGACCAAACCGAGCTTTCACTTGGGCCCAACACCTAGGAGTACCATCGGGTGCGTCCGAAATGGTTTCTTATCCTATGGTGCAATAGGTGCAAACCGTGCACCTATCTTGCACCGAAACTAACACTGTCTCTAAACGGACTGAAGTGAGATTCCATATGACACATGTCATCTAGGAGTTCCATCTGGTGCGTCCAAATTTATTTCTGAACATATGGTATGTTCCATGCAAATCGTGCACCTATCTTGCATCAAGATTAGCACTATCTCTAAACAGAAAGAACCGAGCCTCCACTTGAGCCTCTTCAACTAGGAGTACCAACAAGTGCTTCCAAAATGGTTTCTTAGACTTTGGTGCATTAGGCGCAAACCGTGCACATATCTTGCACCAAAACTAATACTATCTCTAAGCACACCAAAGCGAGATTCCATATGACACACGTCATCAAGGAGTTCTATCGAGTGTGTCCAAATTAATTTCTAAACATATGGTACGTTCCATGCAGACCATGCATCTATCTTGCATCAAGATTAGCACTATCTCCAAATAGACCAAACCGAGCTTTCACTTGAGCCTTTTACCTAGAACTACCATCGGGTGCGTCCAAAATGGTTTCTTAGCCATTGCTGCATTATGTGCAAACCTTGCACCTATCTTGAACCGAAACTAACACTGCCTCTAAATAGCCCGAAACAAGATTTCGTATGACACACGTCATCTAGGAGTTCCATCATGTGCGTCCAGATTGACTTCCAATCATTTGGTATGTTCAATGCAAACCGTGCACCTATCTTGCATCAAGATTAGCACTATCTCCAAACAGACCGAACCGAGCATCCACTTGAGACCCTTCACCTAGGAGTACAACAAGTGCGTCCAAAATGGTTTCTTAGACTATGGTGCATTAGGTGCAAACTGTGCACCTATCTTGCACCAAAACTAACAATGTCTCCAAATGGACCGAAGCGAGATTCCATATGACACACGTCATCAAGGAGTTCCATCGGGTGCATCCAAATTTATTTCCAAGCATATGATATGTTCCATACAAACCATGCACCTACGTTGCATAAGTATTAGCACCATCTCCAAACTGACCGAACCAAGCTTCCACTTGAGCATCTTCACCGAGGAGTACCAAATAGTGCGTCCAAACTGGGTTCTTAGACTATGGTGCATTATGCGCAAACTGTGCACCTATCTTGCACTAAAACTTACAATATCTACAAATGGACGAAGCAAGATTCCATATGACACACGTCATCTAGGAGTTCCATTAGGTGCGTCTAAATTGATTTCTAAGCATATGGTATGTTCCTTGCAAATCATGCACCTATCTTGCATTAAGATTAGTACTATCTCCAAACTGATCAAACCGAGCTTCCACTTGAGCTTCTTCACCGAAGTACCAACAGGTGCTTCCAAAATGGTTTCTTAGACTATGGTGCATTAGGCGCAAACCATGCACATATCTTGCACCGAAACTAACACTGTTTCTAAATAGACCAAAGCAAGATTCCATATGACACATGTCATCAAGGAGTTCCATCGGGTGCATCCAGATTGATTTCCAAGCATATGGTATGTTCCATGCAAACCGTGCACCTATCTTGCATCAAGATTAGCATTATCTCCAATAGACCGAACTGAGCTTCCACTTGAGCCTCTTCATCTAGGAGTACAAATAGGTGCATCAAAATGGTTTCATAGACTATGGTGCATTAGGCAGAAACTTTGTATCTATCTTGCACCGAAACTAACATTGTCTCCAAACTGATCGAACCGAGATTCCATATGACACACATCATCTAGGAGTTCCATTGGGTGCGTCCAAATTGATTTCTTAACATATGGTACGTTCCATGCAAACTGTGCAACTATCTTGCATCAAGATTAGCACTATATCTAAACAGACCAAATCGAGCCTCTACATGAGCCTCTTCAACTACGAGTACCATCGGGTGCATCTAAAATGGTTTCTTATGCTTTGGTGCATTAGGCGTAAACCGTGCACATATCTTCTACCAAAACTAACACTGTCTCTAAACGAACTGAACAAAGATTCCATATGACACACATCATCAAGGAGTTATATCAGGTGCGTCCTAATTGATTTCTGAGCATACCGTATGTTCCATGCAAACCGTGCATCTATCTTGCATCTAGATTTGCACTATCTCCAAACAGACCAAACCGAGCATTCACTTGGGCCCGTTGACCTAGGAGTACCATCGGGTGCGTCCAAAATGGTTTCTTATCCTATGGTGCATTAGGTGCAAACTGTGCACCAATCTTGCAAACACGTGTATTCTCAGGAAACTCATGACATGCAAACTTTTGTTCAATAGCAATTTCCCAAGAAATATATGCATCAGGGTCATACTTACCATCAAAAGGAGGTATTTTAAATTTAATCTTGCTGAAAGAATCAGTATTGTTGGGTACCTCACGTCGACGGTGACCGCCCATACCACTTCGATTATGGCGTAGGCGATGCCGATCACGAGTGTCACGATCATCATGTTCAGTATCAGCAGTATAATCATCATCATAATTATCTTCGACTCGCTCTTCATCTTGATTATGCTTCTCTTTGTGTTTCATGTGGAAGTCATCAAAACGGTTCAGAAGGGCAGCAAGACTTTTGTCTATACGAACAATAGATGCCTCCAACCTTGTAAGCTTGCTGGTGGTGGCTATTTGGGCTGTCTCTAATTGCCCAACCTTTTCATTGGTCACCTGTACATCCTCATTGAGGCCATTAGTGTGCTCCCTTACTTTGCGTTCGAAGTGTTGCATAAAGGTCTTTGTCCGTGGTGATTGCGGTGGGGTTGGATCTGGGGTTGGATCTGATTCTCCTGGCATGATCACAAGAGAGGAGACAAAAAAAAGTGAAAGAAAAACTGCCCTAATGCTACTAGGATGTGGTTATTATAATCCTCTCACTCTCAACACTTGTCCATGCATGTTCTCACCTGTTCTTACCAAACTCAACAGGAGGGGGACGGCAGCCAACAATTCAGCAACTCAACCTAAGAAGCAAGTGTATCGGTGCCGCAACATCAATCCCTGTCAAGCTATAGTCGAATTTGTGGAGCTATAGGAAGGCTGAAAGTAGCAAGGAAATACTAACACCACATTAGTTACAAAAGCAGGTTGAGAAATCATTCAACGGTGGTGCTATGCTGGTCCTAGGCTAGAACGTGCTAGAGACGCGAGCCTAGACACAAACAAAGTCACGGTACAGCAGGAACAATAATAAGGACAACAAGAGATAACTCCCCTTCTTTTCCTAGATAACTCCCCTTCTTTTCCTCTTCCTTTCTTTTCTTTCGTTTTTTTTCTTTCATTTTTTTCCTCTTTTTTTTGATTGTTTTTTTGTTTCTTTCTGTTTTTTTTCTTTTACTTTGCTCAACTAAAACAAATCTAAATCTTGATGGATTAGATTTCAGAATACGCACAATACCTTTAGTGTGACAAAAATACAACTAGCAAATTGTGATGGTGATATGGTGCTACAGTAGTACTGATTGCAATGGGATGCTAAAAATAGAATGTGAAAGAAGAGTGGAGGACAGGCAAAAGGATGCGCGCTACTGGAAGTGGATGGAACAATGCAATGTTCTAAAATTAAATGCGCAAATGTGGAACAAATCTGGTGGTTGCAATAGGATGCTGAAAATAGAATGTGCGCTAGCGCTTATAATAGGATGTATGGATGGAAGAAAGGAGCATGCAGGAGGTGGCGGTTAATCATAGCATGCTCACGGGTTGAAGTGAAAGGGTGCATGTGCCTAAAAATATAGGGGTGCGTATAAGTGAAAAGAGAAACTGGTGGATGGAGTTTACACGGTGCACAAGTAGGGTGGTGATGATAGTTCAGACAGTCCAAATGTATATGATAATAGTGATTGCAGCAGAGATTATACGATGGGCAGTGACTAAAACGTGACAAGAACTCGAAACTCTAAAAGTCTAAACCCAAGACCAGCAATTCGACTCGACCGATGTAAATCAAACACAACTTGCCTGAACTAAGTAGTACTAGTAAAAGGCTCACTGGGTCTATAGGATGTTGGGAAAGAAACTAATTTTTTTTGGCTTTTCTGGACTATAGGAAAAAAATTGCAAACTAAAATCTCTCACCAATCAAACCTTGCTCTGATACCACATAATAAGAACGAGGGTGTCCCGATCTTTTTGGTGGAGATGGATAACTTCGATTTAGTGGAAGGAGACGACGTTCACGATTCGACTACAACCATCCAAGGATGATGCGCCTTAGCAACTGATACACCGACTCCAAGGATCGCTGCGTTCTTGTGGTGCGCGACCCGGCCACGAGGGCACTCGTCCTGCAAGCAATCGAAGAACAAGCAAGAACACAATGAACAATCACAATTGCAAAATATATATATATTGAGCTTTCAATCTAAAATCACAAGATGGTGGGGTTCCTTTTACAATCAGATAGGCGGTTTATCCAACACGCGCGCTGAAAGGCGGTAGCAAATGGCTAACTCGATTAAACAAAACCTAGATTGTTGTGGTGGCATGTAGGAGCCATAAATACAAGAGAGAGCAAAGCTAGGCGGCACTCTCGACACTCTAAAAATAACAGAGAAATAAAGGCAACCATTGCTTGGTTGCATGAGATCCTTATTGACCAAAACATGAGATCCTTATTGACCGAAGCATGCTCTAAAAGTAGGTATCCGAAGAAAAGGTCCGTGGAGTTGTTAGACAATTGCGGCCGCCTCATAGCTGCTGTGAACTTGAATTGAGATCCATCTAAAAATATACTTGACGAGTTTTCCATCAAGTGCTTGCATGCTTAAAATGGACTCTGTATGAAGTCATGGTGGTTGTTGTAAGTTGGTGCTGTCTTGCTGTCCAAATCCAGCCTACGCCAATCCCCTATGCTTCTGGTCCTCTCCATCATTCCTAAGCAAAACAAGAGTGCACATGTCTCCATTGTCTAAATATGATGGACAAGAGTTTAAGAATAAACTTACTTGATGGTTCAGTTGACGAGCACTGGCACGAGTAAGAGGGCCAAGTGGTTTTGGCGATGGTGTGGGTGTAGGTGTGGATGTATAGATGGTGCGATGTCCTCATCAATGGACTTCTTCCAATGTGCCACTTTCCAAGTTCCAAACCCCTCTCAACCCCAGGAACTCCACCTCCTTTGTAAAAGTGCTAACACCAACAAGTGTCCACCACCAAAGTGCATGTGTGTTAGATTTTCACAAACATTTTCACCAAAGGAGTTAAGTTAGCACTTTACTAGATCCTAATGCATATGCTTAAGATATGGACCTAGTAGCACTTGATTCGAGAGATAACCGTGACTTCTCCTCTTGATAGTCGGCTATCTATCCTAAACCCGGTCAATCACTTCTCTACTCATCTTAGACCGGCAAAAGTAAAACCCTATGTTTATACCTTTGCCTTGATAACTTTGCTCCTCGTCTATCACCATGATCATCATGCTACATCTCTTTGTGATCATGCCACCATGCACCTTTATCACATGTGTTGCTATGCCTAACTCACATCACTTAAACACAAGGCATTAGCAACTTGGTGTCATTAATTACCAAAACCAAACTTGGGCTTTCAATCTCCCCCTTTTTGGTAATTGATGACAACCATCACAAAGATATGAAATGAAATCATAATGAACTTGAATTGGTTGTCCAAAGCATTTTTATCATGAGACAAGGTTGGACAAACATTTCAATTTCGGTTTTGGTAGTACTAGCTCCCCCTACATATGTGCTTCCAAGAGTTTGGTTCAAGTTTGCACATATGCATGAATTGGAATTTTGGGAGATTTATTACTACCAAAATGATGCTAAGGTATATAGAATGGACCTTTGAAGCGTGATACCAATCAGAGTTGCCAATATACCATCCTTAGCACAATGTAGCTAGACATACATCAAAAACTCAAGATACCTCGTGAGATCATAATATATGTCTAGATACCACATGAAAATAAAACTCTATGCTAGAATTCAAAGCATCATTCAAGTTCTATTTCTAGCAAGCACCAAACAAACAAGAGTTGTGAATTTAAACTTGCAATGCAACAACTCATTATGTTAGTGCACATACAAATGCAACAAATGGTTCATGAGCTTGCTCCCCCTATTTGTGTGCTCAAGTTTAAAAAGTTTTCTGTCCTTTTTTTGTTTCTCTCCCCCTTTTTGACTTTATCTTTGTTTCTCTCCCCCTTTGTCATCAATGACCACAAAGGTTCAAATTTTAGTGAGAATTAAGTCAATCCATGTGAGGGTCAAATTATGGTTCAATCTAGATCACTTGCCTAAAAACATGTAATTCAGTTTGATCCAAGGACAAGCTTTTTCACACCTCATGAAGTATAAGGGTTATCTTGACCATGTTGAATTACACATCATAAGCTCATATTCTAGATTCAACACTAGGCTTGCAAGCTCACCAACATGTCATATGCAACCACTAGATCAATCAAACATAAAAGCAATAGTGGTACCATACATACATCAAAATCTTTTGAATTTCATGAATGAGCCTATTTGTCATGCAAACATGTCTATATGTTCTAATCATGTCCTTAGCAAAGTATGAATGCTATGTCAACCAACTTTACCTTGCTTTGTTGGAGGAGAGGCATGTCATATATAAATGTGGGGGTGCACTCATCTCAAGTTGGAGAAGTCAAGTATGTTCAATTCATTCCTCAACTTGCAAAATCTCTTCTCATCAAGTGGCTTTGTGAAGATGTCGGCTAGTTGATCTTCGGTGCCAATGCTTTCAATGCTAATATCACCCTTTTGTTGATGATCTCTTATAAAATGATGCCTTATGTCAATGTGCTTGGTTCTTGAATGTTGAACCGGATTTTGTGTCATCTTGATTGCACTCAAATTGTCACATAGCAAAGGCACATTCCTGAATTTGATTCCAAAGTCATTCAAAGTAGCTTTCATCCAAAGCAATTGTGCACAACAACTACCGACACTAATGTATTCGGCCTCGGCGGTTGATAGTGCAACACAATTTTGTTTCTTTGATGACCATGAAACTAGAGACCTTCCTAGCAATTGACAAGTGCCACTTGTGCTCATTCTATCAATCTTGCATCCACCATAGTCGGAGTCCGAATATCCAATCAACTCAAAGTTAGACCCCTTGGGATACCATAATCCAACATCATGAGTGCCCTTGAGATACCTTAATATTCTTTTGGTTGCCTTCAAGTGACTTTTTCTAGGTGAAGCTTGGTATCTTGCACATTTGCACACACTAAACATCACATCCGTCCTTGATGCGGTGACATAGAGCAAACTCCCACTCATGGACCGATAAAGCTTTTGATCTACCATGTTGCCACTTGCATCATTACCTAATTGATCATTTGTGCCCATAGGTGTGCTCATTGGTTTAGCTTCTTGCAATCCAAACTTCTTGATCATGTCCTTGATGTACTTTACTTGACTTACAAAAGTGTCATTCTTCATTTGCTTGATTTGAAGACCAATGAAGTAACTAAGCTCTCCAATCATGGACATCTCAAACTCATTTGCCATCATTCTTCCAAATTCTTCACAAAAGTCTTGATTGGTTGATCCAAAGATGATATCATCAACATAGATTTGCAACACAAACAAGTCATTGCCTAGCTTCTTGGTGAAGAGGGTAGTGTCAACCTTTCCCATCTTGAACCCTTTAGAGAGAAGAAAATCTCTCAATCTCTCATACCATATAATGCTTTCTTGAGCTTGTAAACATGGTTGGGTTTCATGTCATCTTCAAAACCGAGAGGTTGTTCAACATAAACCAACTCATTTATGTATCCATTGAGAAATGCACTCTTCACATCCATTTGATAGAGCTTGATGTTGTGGGCACAAGCATAGGCTAATAATATTCTAATTGCCTCCAATCTTGCAACCGGTGCATACGTTTCTCCAAAGTCAAGACCTTCCACTTGAGTGTAGCCTTGTGCTACTAATCTTGCTTTGTTTCTCACAACCACACCATCTTGATCTTGCTTGTTTCTAAAGACCCACTTGGTACCAATCACATTGTAGTTCTTTGGCCTCTCAACAAGCTCCCACACTTGGTTTCTTGTGAAGGTGTTCAATTCTTCATGCATGGCATTTACCCAATCGGAATCCTTCAATGCATCTTCTATCTTCTTTGGTTCCTCAAATGAGACAAATGAGTAGTGCTCACAAAAGGATGATAGCCTTGATCTTGTTTGTACACCACTTTGAATACCACCAATGACTTGATCCAATGGATGATCTCTTGCTATGCTTGTGGGTTGGAGTATTGGAATTTGATTGCTTCCACTTGCTTGATTTTGATTTTGATTATCATCATGAGAGCCACTAGTACTTGCTTGATTTGTATCAATTTGCACTTCTTGAATGATCATGTGAATATTACTATCATCATCAACTTGCCTTGGCCTTAGTCACCTACATCCATGTTTTTCATTGCATTTGCCAATTGATCTCCCCTCACATCATCAAGATTTTGAGCTTCATTTTGAGATCCCTCGGTTTCATCAAACTCAACATCATGGACTTCTTCCAATGTGCCACTTTCCAAGTTCCAAACCCCTCTCAACCCCAGGAACTCCACCTCCTTTGTAAAAGTGCTAACACCAACAAGTGTCCACCACCAAAGTGCATGTGTGTTAGCTTTCACAAACATTTCACCAAAGGAGTAAGTAG